>NC_079374.1:2350211-2610211 GCF_021018895.1 Seriola aureovittata | reverse complement strand
ATCTGCTTCACCTCCAGTTTCAGACGCCCCTCCTCCCCCTCACCCTGCCGCTGATGAGAGCCAATCAGGGCCTGAGGAGCCCCCGCCTACTCCTCAGCCATTGGAGGATGGACATGAAGAGGAGGACTCAGCAGTGATGGAGTACAGCGACCCGTACGCTGAAGAAGACCCGCCGTGGGCCCCCAGAAGCTACCTGGAGAAAGGTAACGCTACACACAACATACAACACAACCATCCATGTGTCAATCAGACGTCTTGTTTGTTGTGACCGTCGGTCCAGAGAGATTCAGTTTTTCTATAATAGAAGACAAAATAAACAGAAATTTTGAGAAGTTTTTCGGTGACACTTAATTTTACGATCCTGTATTTTAAGTTCCTGAAAGGTTTCTTCATAGTTTCTTAAAAATTACATCTTATTACCAGATAATGTTAAAATTAGATAAATTTATCTCCCACTGCTTTAAAAGACTTTCTTTTAGATTTGTTGTAACGACACTTGTAAATGTTTTACTGGTGTTTGATTTGATTAATTAGTCATTCCTCTTTGTTTTCTTTGTTTTCTTTGTCTTCATGTCTAATGTTTTCTGACACTTGTCAGGCCGTCATTGTAAATAAGAATTTGTTCTTAATGTCTTGTCTGGTAAAATAAAGGTTGAATAAAACTAAGTTTACAGGAAATTAGCTAGAGAATACATGCTGTAAAATTAAAAATTATATATTTTATCTCTTTAAAAAGTGACTCAAAAACTCACAGTCAAAAACAGCTGCAAAATAAATTTTCTGTTGAAACTATGAATCCATTAACTGAAAGCTCTCGTTGTGTTACTGTGTTTCTTTAATCGTATATTTGGTGGGTATTGATGGTAATAGGCAATAATGAAGAACTGATCACAGAGAGTAATAATATTTTGGCGTGTATACCGCCCTCTAGTGGTGGCCATCTACGACTACACCGCCGACAAAGAGGACGAGCTGTCGTTCCAGGAAGGAGCGATCATCTACGTCATCAAGAAGAACGAGGACGGCTGGTATGAAGGAGTGATGAACGCCACCACCGGCCTCTTCCCCGGGAACTACGTGGAGTCCATCATGCACTACGCTGACTGAGGAAGAAGAAGAAGAAGAAGAGTGTTTGTCTTGTTTGTTGAGTCGCTCCTCTGTCGTCTCTCAGCTGCAGTTCAACGTCTTGGATCTGAACTAAAAAGGGAAAAACTGACTCGTTCCTACACAAACCAATCACAAGCAAATCAGAGCCTGTGAACAAAAATCATTGGTTCACTAATATTTTATTGTGAGTATGTGACAGAATGTGATTCCAGCTGATCCCTCTCTGTCTACCCACAGTTCTTTGCTGGTTCAGATTATGTTTTAAAATAATGAATCTGCAGTTCTCTTGTTAGAAGAAGACTGAGGCATTTCCAGGCGTCTTAATGTTATTTGGTGAGAGTTTGGTGTGAAGGTGGCGAACAGCTCTATGATGGAAAGTTAAAAAAGAACATAGAGATGTGTTTTTAAATTTAGTTTTCTTATGATCCGAAGAAATTCATTTTCCTTGAACTCACTGAATAATCAGTGTTAGCTGAACTCACAGACTTATCAGCATCTTCGTCCGTCCAGAATAATCGTCCATAAATCGACTTTCACAGTCCCAGAGGAAACTGTGACGTGACACGTCTTTGTGTCGAATCCCAGAGTTTAAAAAGAGATTTGAAGGAAACTGTAAAAACCACCTTTGCACAAAACACTGAGTCCAGATAGAGATATCATTATTTCCCCTCCCCCCTCTTTTTTTTTCTTCCTTCCTTTCTGTTTGGCTTGAAACACTTTGAATATCCTGTCTTTGGCCTTTTTTTTTTGACTTGTGTTATTAGTCAGTCAAGGAGAAATCATATCGTCACTACTTAATCACACAAATACTTAAGTCTGGTTTACTGATCATTGATCGTTAAAAATGGTCGATGATTATTTAAAGGAAACTAATGACAAAATGTTGGGAAGGGTATTTCTGTTATTTGTGGATGAAAATGGCTTTAAAGTTATATTCCTTGAAATTTCAGTCCTGGTTGATGTGGTGACACCTGTGGTTACCATGGTAACAGTAGTGTGGTTAAGTTGAGCAGCTGAATCTGTTTCCAGTGCAGCCAAACAAACTCAGCGATCATCACTTCCTCCTTCTGACTTCCTGCTGCGCACTCAGCCACACAACAGCAGGACACAGTCAAAGAGCTGGAGGTGTGCAGTCTGTGACTGCTTCAAAATAAAAGCCCCCCTGTGTGTGTCCAGATAAAGTCTTTTAAAGTGAAGCAGCAGCGGCAGGAAATGTTGTTTACATGAGCAGTAACTGAATCCAGCTGTGATCCAGCTGTAGGAGAGTGAATATCCATCAGATTAAACACTGGATCACAGGTTGCATCACTTCCTGTCGGTCCCACCTGCTGAGTCGGATGATCTGAGCGTCAGAAACAGGTTCATGAAAACCTTAAGGATGATAACTTGAAGACTAATGAGTGTGTGGTGTACAGTAGCCGTGTCCCATCAGTGGCCCCAACAGCTGGAGGTCGACAGCTGGATCCATTAATGATGTGATGGAGGTGATGGAGTTGCATCACTTCAAAGAGTGAGAAAACACTTTTTCTAACGCGATGAAGGTCGAACACAAACATTGTTGATGCACAATCTGCATCATTCTTAATGAATTTCTGAGATAATCTCATAACAGTATTAATTGTTGTAGAGTTTTAGTACCAGATACTAAGCTTTGTAAATACACAGCCCCTCAAACGTCCAGAGGAGAGTCCAATATCTTATTCCAAACTGCAGATCGCTCTGTTTCCTCTTTTCTCCTCCTTTAAAATAACTCCCTCCTCCTCCTCCTCCTCGTTCTCCTGCTCTTGTCTTAATAATAGAAGGGATCACTCAGACTCTGTTCTGTGTCTCTTTAGGTTTCTGAGTAGTTTTCTGTTGTACTGTAGCAGCGCTGGAGTCTCTCTGCTGCAGCTTGTTCACTTTGGGAATTAAAAGCCATCGTGGCCAGTGGACGTCGAACCGAACTGACCACTACACCTTCACACCACAGGTCAGAGTTCAAACCAGTTGATATTCAGTGAATTAGTAGGAATAGTAGGAACTCCTCGTTCTTTCGTTCCCCTCCACCTTTCTTCATCTTTTTTTGTCTTATTAAAATTAAGAATCAAAAAGAGATGCCGAGGATTCTGGGAGAGGAAGTAGAGTCGAGAAAGACACCGAAGCTTTACAGAGAAAAGAGAGAAAACTACAATAACACTCAAAGGTTTTGAATTTGTAAACGAAGACGAAGCCGTCCTGCTGTGATGGACAGTGTGTGTCTCTGCTGCCATAACGTCACACATCCTTCTCCGATGTGGAAGCTGTGACTCGAGCCTGAGAAGTGCCTGGTAGTTTAGTTTCACCACGAGGACAGAAGTAAAAACAAACCCAAGTCCCACAGACGCAGCACAGCGACGGGAAACAGATTCACCTGAACACTTCAGGTGAATCTGTTTCTGATTGATTAAAGATCAATTAAGATGTTTTTTTTCTCTCCAGTCTGAACTCAGACCAAATGATTTGAACCACAAAGATGAATTATTACCTGCGTCTCTGCTGGTTTGGTCTCAAATATCTCAACAACTATTGATGGATTGTGATGAAATTTTAGTTTGAGTGACATTTTCAATTTGCACGTTAAAACATTTGCAAAAGTGCAAAATTGAAAAGTTGAAATGATGCAAAAAAAAATAAAGAAGTTTAAGAGTTGTTATGTGAATAAAACCCAAAGATTGTGAGAAAAGAAATTGACTGATTATTAATAAAAATGATTATTGCAGTTCAGCCAGAATTATTTTTCCTGATGAAAAAGCTTCTCAAACACTAAAACTCCAGTGAAACCACAAACACTGAGGTTAACATTACAACAGTTAACATCAAGTTTAATTATATGTGATTAAAATATAAAGTATTGATCGATTCAAACCAAACTTTATCAGTAAACTGAACGATTCAACACGAACTCTCAGGCTGGATTTGAGCTTCTCCTCTGTGGGTTTTCCTGTAGTGACGCAGTGAAGTGGAGCTGGAGGTTTTGGACCTGTTGCCAGTTTTGAAGTTTACAGTGTGTTTGCCTGCATGCCTGATATATAACTGACATTTTTATTCACAGTGTTTTCATATTCTTTTTTTTTTTTTCTTTTTTTTTCTATAGTTTCACCAACTTGCTTTATTCTGTCTGATCAGCTGGAGGCTGAGACGTTTCTGTCCAGTGCTTCTTTTGGTTGTAACGACCCTTTAAGATGGAGGTGGATCTTTTTGTGCCATTTATCAGTGTGTTGTGGCGTGAATAGAGGTGCATCTGTGTGTGTGTGTGTGCGTGCGTGCGTGCATGCGTGCGTGTGTGTGTACCAGTGTTAACCAAACCTTCCCTTGTGGACTCTTGTTGACTGAAGTGACTGTGGACCTGAACCGTGTTTCCTTGTACAGTGTTATTTAAGAGGCGTTTTACCTCAAACACCAGAGTGTGCCACACCAGTGACTTTAGAAAGAGCAGCGTTAATGTATTTTTTTAGTTAAGCTAGTGTGTAATTTGATTCAGACATAAAGGTAGAGCCGGTGTGTGAGCTCTTTGAGAAAGACGTTTGTCCTGTTGACCAAAGAAATATGTTGATTTAAGAGCGACGTCGAACAGCCTCGTCCACACCTGGCCACGCGCTCAGGATCACAGAACCACAAAGCTCCACGCGGCTCCCGGAGAAACTGGGATCAACGAGCGCAGCACGAGAGATGTGGGCAGACATCTAAACATTTTGTGGCATACTCTGGTTTTTGTTTTGCCTGCAATATCCCTTTAACCGCTGTGGACTGAGAGAGGAGGTGATCTGTGAAATGTTCCAGCCGGTTTCTCTGAGGATGATTTCTACCAGGAACCTGCTTCTGTTTTTCTCCCTGCAGACGACAAACCTTTAGGATCACAGTTTAAATCTGAAACCAGATCTAGACAAGTTCACAAATTACACAAAACAACAATATTTATTGTTTGACCGTGTTTTCAGGGCTGGTTGTATAAAACTTGCTCCTAAACTAGGACTCAAAAGCTAAATACAAGATGTTTCCCCTGATATTAAGGATGTTATTTATAAAAGAAGGATATAGTAACTGTGGACGTCCTGTTAAGTGTTTGACCGTGAACCAAATATATGTTTAATTATTCCTGTTTTTAGGAGGCCAGCCTAAAAAGAAATGAAGCTTTTAATTTTTTTGTTTTGGTTTCATGACCTAATTCATATCACACGTTTAGTTCATGCTGAACCCGTGACGTCGTTTACTCTGCAGCGTGTCATACGTACCGGCCCAGTCCTTTATTTCCCTTCAGATCGTCTGACTCTCATTTTAATCTGATCGTCATTCTGCAGCGGGTTCCTGGTAGAACATGACATCTGGAGAACCGTTCTGTTTTCCCAAGTGAACTGGACTGAAAGCACATTGATCTTTTGTAAGAAAGAAGAAAGGTGAAGTGACTGAGTAAATGTTTTAACAGCCTGTCTGTGTCACTGGTGTTTGTTTATTAGAGGCTCAGCTGATTTAAGATCTATACTTTTAATCCTGATAAAAAAATTTTAAAAAAAGTATGTACAATTAGAAATTAACTTTATTTTATTTGTGCGGAAACCAGAATAAAACCAAAAGAATCTTCAGAAGCAGCATGTAAAATTAACAACAATCAAGTAAATTAATATATAAAATATGGATGAAATAATCAGAAAAAGGTTGAAAGAAAAACAAATAAAATTCAGCATTTTTAAGCAGTAAACGTTTGATAAGAGATTATAATGCTGCTGTAATCAGATCTAATAGTTTATTAATATGTTGGTTAACTCTTAACTCCTCTTGTTGACAGTGGAGACTGTTGTACAAACAGATAATGAATAATAATATTAGTAAAACAATAATAATATATACATTTTAAAAAAAGTCTTAATAATATAATTTAAGGTCATGAAATAAAAAGCAATAGGAAATTAACATTTCCTGCAGGGGCTGTATTTGTTTCGTTTAACTTTAAAATATATTTTTTATAAATGTACTTAACGCCAAACTTTCATATAATCTCCAGCTGTACTTGTTAGAGTTGTTTCAATAAAGTTTTTTGGAAAAAACTATAGACTGCATATAAAACCTGTTTAGGAATGTTTTAGCGCCACCTGCTGGACCAGTGGCTTGACTGAATGCATTTTGTATGGCGATGAAAACAATATATATATTAAATGATTGTTATTTACAAATTTAAAATGAACATGATAAAGCAGAATTAAGTTGTTTTACCACTAATGATAATAGATAACAATATAAAAATTCTTTTTAGGAACTGTGTAATCTTATGGTGCTTTTCTCTGCTGTGTATAAACATGTTAGAATTTTATTTTTAAAAATTAACAATTAATTTTATTTTTTTTAACTCGTCCTCTTATTGGCTGAAGAGGAGACTGAATCAATCGGCTTTGAAAGTTTTTAAAATTATTTTATAAAGGAACTGGTTTGTCCCAACAAAACCTCAAGTCAGTATTTTCCTTTGCAGGGGACTCACTTTATTTAAAAAAAATCATTTTTAGTAATTAGAAAATTTACAGTATTTTAAATACATCTTTATTTCTTATAGGTTCTAAGATACCTGCCTGCAGCCTCTTCAATAAATTATGATTCCAGTTTATTCACATTCAGTTACATTCAATTCAATAACTGCATTTGTTAAATTAGTGCAATTCAGTTTAATTCCAATACTACATTCAATACATCGATTCAATTCAAATGAATTCAGTTCAATCACTCTGTACATCTATCGGATCGGCACAATTGAACTGGAAACAGCTCACATCAGCTCAGTTCCATTAACTAGATCATTAACATCAATTTAAAATTTCCATTCAACTCAAGTAGCTATATATAGTATATTACATCCATTACTACAGTTAATTCCTTTAATTATATCTGTCACATCAGCTACATCACTTGCACAAAATACAAAATGACATGAACACGATAACAAATAAGTCAAAGTCCCTTGAATCCTGAGCTGACGTCACAGATACTCATCATCACCATCACACATATTCTTCTCCGACTCCTCGCTGGAGTGGTTCTCGGACTCTGTGTCTCAGGGTTTATGGGGTTTCTGGCGAAATGTAAAGGGTTTCATCATCAGAGTCATCAGAGTCATAAAAGTCGTCAGAGTCCTCCCCGCTGGTCTGGATCTGGACGTGGATGTCGTCCGTGGTGCAGCCCTCAGCCTGGTCTCCGTGCACCCTGACCAGGAAAAGCACAACGTGGTCGTCAGTGGAGTGAAACACACTGTGTCCCTGCAGATGTGAATGTGAGTGGATTTCTGCTGCTCCACTCTTCGGCCTGTCGTCAGGGGCGATATGAGCGTGCAATGCATGCGCCGCTCCATGCACAAATATACTGCATCATTGGTTTAGCAAGAAAAGCACATTGAAAACAATTGTGGATCTTATAAGGATCAAACGCAGCAACAGCATCAATCTGTCCCTGATTCCTTGAATTGTAAAAAATGTAATTAAAATTCAAGTGTTTCCGTTATTTCCCTTTAACCTTTTATAATGACATGAACACAAGAAAACATTGAGACGATCTGGAACTTCACCTTGTCATTTCCTGCCCTTCCTCCCCCGTTTCCCTCAGCTCATTCCTCAACACATGGTGAACGATGGCCACGCCGATGCAGTCTCCCATGACGTTGATGACAGTGTTGCAGCGGTCTCTGAAAGGCACAAAGAACGTTCACTTGGACTAAATGATTACATTTCGGTGGTCAAAGGTCAAAGGTCAAGGTTACGTGACTTCAGAAAACACTTTTTAGCCATTACTCAAGACTTCACACCGAAATTATGACAAAATTTCACACAAATGTTTAATATTTTATGACTCTGGATAAACAGGGATGTGACCTGAAACTAGTGGCGGAGGGATACGACCACGAGGAGGTGATTCTAGTTTACTTTTGTGTTGCCTCTTATTAAGTTTTCCGTTCCTTCGCATTATATTTTAACAACCCCTGTATGTAGTTTGTGTTACACCTTATATATGACTAATGTCATAATCATAAGAACCAGCCGTGTGTAGAGCCACAATCACAGTGACAGCAACAGTGTCCGGCTCGTTATCTATCCAGCTGCAATCACACAGACATGCGGGTGAATATATAATAATATATAACATAAAAACATAAGATATAAAACTATAACACAGATATGAAACAGAAAGCTCACTGGGGGTTTATTGCAAAAGAATTTTTTAAAATCCCAGCATGTGTGGAGGACCAGGGTCGTCACAGGAAAAGTAATAAAAGTAAAAGTAATTTCCTTATTTTCATATTTTAATAGGCATCAACAATAGGAATTGTGAAAATAACTTTTTAAAGTGAATGATTGATCCATCAATAAATACTTAGGATTTCAAAATGGATTTACAAAAACAGCACAACAACCTCTCCGTGACCCTCTGGGCCTTCGGTGCTTTATTACTTTTCCTGTGACATCCCTGGTCCTCCTCATACCGTGACCCTTCAGTGGCTCGTTATCATGTATCAAACTTACAGGAGCCACTCCACAACCACCAGAATGGAGGCTTGCTTCGCAGGTAAACCAATCGCCGTCAAGACAAAGAGCGTGGTCACCGCTCCTGTAGCTGGGATCCCCGCTGCTCCTATGCTGGACACGGCGGCGGTCACGCTGCAGATCACACAGACTCTTCCAGACACTGCATTTTTAAAGGCCCCATATCATATATGTGGGTGCCGTGATTTCCCAAACAACAGGAGGAGTGACTTACCAAAGCGTGATCAACTGGCTGAAGTCCAGATTGATGTGGTTGAGCTCGGCGATGAAAATTGCCGCGACCACCTCGTACAGGGCCGTGCCGTTCATGTTGATGTTGGTCCCAATGGGCAGCATGAAGCGACTGATTCTCTTGTTGAACTTGAGTTTGTCTTCACAACATCGGAAGGTGACCGGCAGCGTGGCAGAGCTTGGAGACACAGCGCATCTTTTGTTAGCGCACCATCCATGAAAAAACATATACAAATGTAAAGCTGTTGTGGTCGCCAACACACAGCTCTCTGTTACGTCACCTTACCTGGACGAGATGAGGAGCGCAGTCAGTAAGGCGGGAGAGACCCCTTTGATGACTTCACAGGGGTTTTGTCTCACACACACGAAGTAGAGAAGTGGTAACACTATTGTTCCGTGGATTACGAGCCTGAAAGACACGAGGAACAAGTAGTTACTGCAGCAACACAGAAACGTTCATTGGTAGATGGTAGGTAGGTAGGTAGGTAGGTAGGTAGGTAGGTAGGTAGGTAGGTAGGTAGGTAGGTAGGTAGGTAGGTAGGTAGGTAGGCAGGCAGGCAGGTAGGTAGGTAGATAGGTAGGTAGGTAGGTAGGAGGTAGGTAGGTAGGTAGGCAGGTAGGTAGGTAGGAGGTAGGTAGGAGGTAGGTAGGTAGTAGGTAGGTAGATTGGTAGGTAGGTAGGTAGGTAGGTAGGAGGTAGGTAGATTGGTAGGTAGGTAGGTAGGTAGGTAGGTAGTAGGTAGGTAGATTGGTAGGTAGGTAGGTAGGTAGGTAGGTAAGTAGGTAGGAGGTAAGTAGGTTGGTATTAGGTAGGTAGATTGGTAAGTAGGTAGGTAGGTAGGTAGGAGGTAGGTAGATTGGTAGGTAGGTAGGCAGGTAGGTAGGTAGATTGGTAGGTAGATTGGTAGGTAGGTAGATTGGTAGGCAGGTAGATTGGTAGGTAGGTAGGAGGTTGGTAGGTAGGTAGGTAGGTAGGTAGGTAGGTAGGTAGGTAGGTAGGTAGGTAGGTAGGTAGGAGGTTGGTAGGTAGGTAGGTAGGTAGGTAGGCAGGTAGGTAGGTAGGTAGGTAGGTAGGTAGATTTGATGTGTTTTCAGTTTGGTTGGTAGAGCTGATCTGTGCTTTACATTTGGATTGTGACTTTAGAGGCAGTGCTAACAGTATCATGTTCATTGTTATACTTATTTGTCGCCGTGTGTGTTGGGAGACAATGATCGAAAGACAGAACGTGCATCACAGAAAGGGCCATTTTGGTAAAAGTGTTAAAACAGTAAAGGTAAACGTACCCAAGAAAAACCACCAACATAAACCATCCAAGCTTGAAGGTAGTTTCCCAGTCATGAACTTCCATGACGTGGCTTGCTACCATGAACAGCACTCCAACTGGCACGCAGCTGGAAAGGAAGTGATGTCATGAGTTAATGGAGAGCAGCTTAACATGAAAACCTACCTAAACACAGTGTTGTCAGATTACCATTACATTACACTGCATGTCCAAACGGAAATCTCTTACATTTGTCTCATTGCAGAAAATAGAAGAAATCAAATGTGTGGGGGTAGGAGAGTTAAAGACGCCGTCATGTTTTGTTAGAAAGACGACTGAACTATTTTTAATGTTAACACTGTGAGCAGAAAAAAACCCTAATTTTATATATTACATTCAGTGTTTGTGAGCAAAAGCACTCCATCACGCTACAGGACATGTGACCTAGTTCTCATTTTCTTCAACAGAGTGTCGGGTTGTTTCACTTTACTTCAGTATCAGGTTGACCACGAGTTTAGTGGCCTCGTTCAGGACGGTGAGGAACTCCACCAGGACTTTCCCTTTCTCTCCCATGTTGTTGAGGGTCAGGCCAAAAATGAAAGCCCAGACGATGAGGCCCACCATGTTGGTCCCGTCCACGTATTGGCCCATCAGTCGCACTTCTGTCTCATTCTGCAACAAGACCGAAAACTCGTTAGCAATAATGTTTCTGAAAGCAACTTCATGTATGGAGGATCATCGCTGGACAAAGAAATCTCAATAGTGACGATGGATCAATATTTACCATTTCCAAGCTGGAGTTCTGCTCATATTCATCAACCTCAAGCTCCACCCTCTCAGTTTTGTACTATGATAGAAAATCAGTCTTCACATCATGATGTTACATAGAAAGAGAGGAAAAGCGCTGTACATAGTGTGGTTTACCTTAATGAAGAACTTACCTGTCGGAAACAAGCCTGAATCAGGTTTTGCGGGATCATGTTCCTATAAAAAATAAACAAAACTGACACTAGTAACGAGCTTGTTAATGTCGGCCAACGACAAGTGAGAAGCGACCGAATCAAGGACATATGTGACGTTCTCTGGACATTTGTGTAACTCTGCAGAACCTGACAGAAACAACCATTTCTGCTTAAAGTGTGAAACTTTTGTCTCAAGTGAGAGTTCTTAAACAAACACTGTCGACATCTCTTCTTTCAGATCTGTCCGGGAGGGAAGAGCCACAGAAATGGAAATCTGTGTTTCTTTTTCAGACTCTAATCCTTCCTCTGTACGCTGAGTTTCTTTTTTTATCTGGAGGTTTTTCTGCCATACTCCTATCTGCTGCACGGTTGCTCTCCCCTTCAACTCCGACAAACCAAATCATTGCTGGTTGATGTAAAGTCATAACTGGTGTTTCAGCGAGGGAAAGTCACCACAGACACCAGAGTTTTAACTACTGCAAAATACAGAGAGATTTACCTGGCTCGCTATGATAGGCTTTTGTGTAAAAGTCTGACACTTCAGCTTTAAGAAAAACATGAATGGATGCAACTATAAACTCACTGACTGACCTAAAGATCTCACCGACCTGGAGGTTGTATGTATGAAAACCAGAAATGATGTCAGATGTCTTTCTTCTCACCTGACTAGATCCAACAAGGCATCGACAGTGGAGAAGGATTCCTCGTCTTCCGAATCATCTGATTTAACAGCGTAGGCAATCCCGGGCTGGATAATCATGACCAATATCAAACCTACAAAACATAATGTAAGAGGAAAAAACTGTCTGAATGCTACACCTGTTCCATATATACAGCAAACACAACATGGACAGACCAACAAATATTACTGTGATTACTGTTAATATTTCAAAACAGTGTATCACAAAAAAATTAATTAATAAAATTAAAAAGTTCTTTAGAAAAAAAAATGACAATCAACAAAACTGATGCTGGACTTCAAATGACTGATATCTATTAATGAAAACATGCTTTTCAGCATTTTATCTATGTAATATTTATAAAATTACAGCTTTGAGCAATGGGTTGGTTAAGCCCGACTTCTCCACTGTCCTGTTACTGACATCATGAACAATGAATGAAAGGATTTCCTGTCAACCAATGACAATAAAGTCCTGTCACCTGAATGCAAACATGTTCAACATTTACCAGTTGTAGCTATAAAACGTAAATTTGCCTTAAAGAGGGAATCTTTTAGACCATCTGAGGTCTTTGTTTTGAGGAAACAACATCTTTCAACACCTGCAGAGACCTTGCTCTTACCTATGATCACAGCCATCATGGTGGTTGAGACAAAGTATGCTGCTGCTCTTCCAGCGATTTTTCTGGAGGTTTCAATATTTAGGCCAGAAACACCTAAACAAAAACAAAATAAAGCTAGAATTACCTCCCCCTCTCAGACTAGTTTCAGGTTACATCCCGAGTCATATAAAATATCAACCATTTGTGAAATTTTGTCACAATTGCTGTGTGAAGTCTTGAGTAATGTCTGAAACGTATCTTGTGAGGTCACTGTGACCTTGACTTTTGACCACCAAAATATAAACAGTTCATCCTTGAGTCCTAACAAATGTTTGTGCCAAATTTGAAGAAGTTCTGTCAAGACATTACTGAGATATCGTGTCCACGAGAATGGGACGGACGGATGGACAACCTGAAAACAATATGGCTCCTGCTCTGACTGTTCCCGACGTGGGGGCATTCAAAAACAGAAGCTATGTTTCTGCAGGTCAGTAAAGTCATATATGTGTGTGTGACATCACTGTGATGTAATGGAGAGCAGCCAACCTGGCAGTAACCTGGCAGCCAATCAGTAAACACCACCTGGGCTACACAAACTAAACAGCAGTATTATTTCTACTGGGCAAATATACAATGCAATGACTGTAAAAATCTGTTGGCTGAGAGTCTTTGTGAGTGATTAATGAAAGTAACATGAAAACGTGTACATATATCACTGACATAGTCCAGCGCCAGTCAGACTCCACCAGCTGTCACAAGAAGCCTGTGTACCTTTTGATATCTAATTTTTAGAAAACATTAAGTAGATACTACTGTGTGTTACGTCATGGCTCTTTCCTATTTTTAGCATTCACGATTATCCTGTAATTGTGACTTGTGATCACAGTGACTGGTGCTCAGCTAGAAGCTACACAGGATAACACTCACAATTTAACTTTTATGAGGTTAAACTTGCCAAACCACCATTGTGTTCCCATTAAACGCTGCATGTTTAACACGAGCTAGAAACAGACCTGCAGCTTACTTGTTATCACACTTGTCGCAATGAGAGGAACAGTGACCACCTGCAGCATCCTCATGAGAATTTCACCTGGGAAACCGACATACAATATGTCACCCTCCGACATAGGGACATACACCTTGAGAATCAAGCCCATGCCAAGACCTGTGAGACAAAAACAAAGATATTAAGGGTTATAAGGGTTTAAACAGCTGTGAAGTGGGATGTAATGGACAAATCATATGGTTGAAATTCATAGAGCACATCAAAATCTTCAGCAGAGCCACACTGACCTATAAAACCTACTGTCATATTTAGGCTATACCTGGCTATTGAGTAATTATTGTTTACTTATATATAATATAGACCACTTCTGTATTTAATTGTGCATCCTTATATGCTTACAATATATTTAGACCACTCGTTTTTAAAACTGTTAAACTGTGCATTGCTATCAGCCACAGTGTTATAATTGAGGATAGATTAGATTAGATTAGATTAACTTTATTTATCCACTAGATGGAAACAAAGAAATAATATTCAAAATCCTTTAGTGGCTGTAGGTACAAGATATAATAATAAAATTATCTCTTTCTTTCTCTCTCCCAACCGGTCGAGGCAGACAAAAACGTTTAGCAGTTAGCTCAAAGATGTAGTTAGCCGGTTAGCATTACGGGCTAGCTAGGCTACATGTTCAAAGTTTAGCACTTAGCCCAAATAGCACCACGGGCTAACTAGGCTACATATTTGTCCCAGAGATGAACTTAAACTTGTAGCTGTCACTTACCCAGGGCCAAACCTGCCAGACTTAGAATTTGAAACCTGTTCCCCATAAAGTAATCACAACATTTCCTGCTGGACGAAGCATCGTCAGACATGTCTTCCTCCGGACCGTTAGTCTCCATTTTTAATGCGATCTAAAAGTGTATATTGACTGCAGCATCAAAAATACTTAACTTGTTCTTTAAATGGAATAACGGAACTTTCGACAATCTTTATCGGTCCACTAACCGGGTTAAGTTGATAAAGTATTCACCGAATAAGGGTAAAGTGGACTCAGTGGAGTGAGTTAGGCTCGTTTGGGTGTTTTGGTTCAAAAACTGATTTTTAACGATAGAAGGTATTTCCAGGAATATCTTTCATGCATTATTTAAATATTCAAATATAGACACATGCCATACACAGGCACACATTCTTTTCATTTGTACATCTCAATGACCATTTGTTTTTGTTGTCATTTACATGTCTGTCTATTATATGTAGCCTTCCCGTCACACTTGATTTTGTTATGCAAAGTCACAAAAAAAAATTCAAATAATCAGGTATAGTATAGCTTATGGGTGAAGGAACACGTCACGTCGACGTCATCTTCTCTTTAGTTTGTGTTTCGGTATCCATGTTTAAGATTCACCGACAGGTAATGTCCACTTTAATGTGAAGTGTCCGGTTTTGGGAGGAAGTGAACCTTCGGAACTACACTACCCATGATGCACTGCATCCAAAGGTTCAAATCAGAATTTTAACGGCTAATGAACCAGCCGTGTGTGTAACAGTCGTGAGAACGCTTTACAGAGTGCTGAATATGTCTCTCTTTTGATGCGTACTGGTTTTGGGAGACTGTTATGTAGCCGCCGAGCCGGTCGGTGTGGACTTTGTCGGGCGGACTCTTTAGTTTTTGCGATGGTTTGGCCGGTTTCTGTCAGTTAGCGCTGCTAGGCTAAGCTAACTCGTTGCTAACTCGTGTGATGACTTTCAGGCTGTAGTTCGTCTTCTTCGTCTTTAATGATGAATTAACTCCCCACAGTTTATCAGAGAGATGTTTTATTTGCTTTATTAACCGACAATACAGAGTTTTATATTATTTATAACTCTCCAAGAAGCTAAGCAGACCCAGGAGAGGAGACCATGACCCTGGCTCCGAAGGAACTGTCTAACCTGCTGAGCATCATCTCGGAGGAGGCTTGCACCAACACCTTCGAGAGCCTCTCCACCCACTTCCACCATTACTTCGGGAAAGCGGAGCACTTCAGGGTGGGCTCTGTTCTGGTCATGCTTCTCCAGCAGCCTGACCTGCTCCCCAGCTCCCCGCAGCGGCTCACCGCCCTCTACCTGCTCTGGGAGATGTACCGTACCGAGCCGCTGGCCGCTAACCCGTTCGCCGCCGTGTTCGCCCACCTGCTGAACCCCGCACCTGCCGGGGAGGAGCAGGAGAAGGTGCTGTCCGGTACGTCTGTGTGTGTTTGAGGTCTGGAGGTGTTGTCCAGCAATTGTCACAACTGTCTCATACACTGACAATTTCCACACTCTATCTTTCTACACTACTGTAGAGGCATGTACCATCAACACTCAGTTGCCAGTTTATTAGGAACACATGGGGCCAGTTTCACAAAGATTGACTGACTTATAATAATAATTTAAGCTATAAAAATTAGACACCTTACCTCCAGGCTGGTAACAATCAATGACACCTGTGTTGACCAATGGCACCCAACAGCATAAAACAGGAAAACATGGCTCATAATTTGTGTTTGTGGGTTTTCTAACATTGTTATGGAGGGAGCAAAGACAAGGAAAGACTTTTTAAGGATTTTTCAATGTTGTTGTTTCACTCTTTGCTGATTTCCAAAGTAAAATGTCCTTGTAACTCAAAAGACAGACATTTCCTGCTGTGGTAAACGGAGCAGAGCAGTTGGCTATGGATTGAAAAAATTCTTCATTTACCCAGAATTCATTGTTCCACAGTCTGGCTCTGCAACAGATGAATTTAGACGTTTATCTGAAGTCTGACTGATTGGTTGATCTAAGCAACAGTCAAAGTTTATCTTTGTGATAACTGGCCCCTGCAGTCTGATCCGAGAGTCCTGCAGTAAATCCTCATGAAGGTTATAATGTTCAGTTTGTGTCCAAATGGTTTTAGAGAGGTGTTGATGTTATGGATCGACCAGATGTTGAAACTTTCCTCTGTGACTCCGCTCAGCATCATTTCTGCAGATCTGTCAGCTGCACATTCAAGCTGCCGACCTCCTGTTCTACCACATCCAAAGGTTCTACTGGATTCAGGTCTGGAGGTCTGGGGAGGCCACTGAAGTTCACTGAACTCACTGTCATGTTCATGAAACCAGTCTCTCATGTGTATGATTGATGAGCTTTGTTTTCCCCGTACGCACTGAAACACCAAGCTGGAGTCGTAATATTTATTCAATCAGGAACAGTTTTAGGGGGAGAAAGATGCTGACGAACGGCCGAAGCAGAGAATTTTGTTTATTCACGATGAAACGTACAAAAAATTTGCCGCTCTCATCTCAAGCTGTTAAAACTCAGAAAACTCGGTGTATAGTACATGTTCTCCATCAACACTCCACCCTCACATCTGTTCTCTGTCATGTGATCTCTGCAGGCTTCCTGCCTCCCATCACCCAGCCTGAGAAGTTCTTCCTGTCCCAGCTGATGTTGGCTCCGCCCAGGGATCTCTTCAAGAAGACGCCCAGACAGGTGTCCTGCATGGACGTCGGCAACATGCCCCAGTCTATAGACATCAGCGGGCTGCAGCTCGCCTTAGCAGGTGAATACACACTGACACACACACATTTATCCACTGCAGAGTCCTGATGTTTTAAACCCACAACACTCATCTTCAAAAGCAGCACCGTCAGGTGGAGCTGAGTGAGAGTACAGGGTTATTACTTACCTGAACATGTGTCATGGTTTTAGTATGTTGGAGAACCACAGTGAAAATCAGACTCTGAGGCTTTACTGTGTTTTATTCTGAGGGTACTTTTAATTATTAATTAAGTTCAATCAGTCAATCGATCAATACTTTTATCAGGAACATGCATGAAGGGTCAGACAGAAGATTACAACAATAAAAAGAGCAGATGATGAACGACACTTGAAACCTGATGAACTTTAAACTGTTTTATTCTCCTGATTAGTCGTTGTTTCACTGAGAGTCTCTGAAGGATTTTGTTCTAATCTGAAGCGTCTGTGTTTCTCCTCCTCCTCCTTCTTCTTCTTCTTCTTTTTATTTAATGAAACTATTTTTTTGTATCTTCGTCTTTCAGAGCGTCAGTCGGAGCTGCCCACCCAGAGCAAGGCCAGCTTCCCCAGCATCCTGAACGACCCGGATCCAGACTCATCCAACTCGGGATTCGACAGCTCGGTGGCCAATCAGATCATCGAGTCTCTGGTCACAGGGCCCCGCCCCCCACTGGAGAGTAAGTGTGTTTGATGCTGAAACTGTTTCCACCACAGAACGCATCCAGGAGGAAAAACTCAGGATCTAAACCAGAGACTAAACTTAGTTCTTTTTCAATAATTTGAGCAGCTGAAACCAGAGAATGTTTGACAAATACCTGAAACAATGAATCAATTATCAAAAGTTTTTCATTCATTTTCTGTTGATCAGTTCATCAACTGATCGTCCGAGTTCTAATCACAATGTTCACATGTTGGAAACCTGGTTACGTGTGTGTAGAAAGTTCTCCAGGAGATAAACACCTGAGAGAATCAGGTTTCTTGTTTTCATGATGTTGACATCAGATTCCTGCAGGAAGCTACTGATGTGCATGTGAACACGTAGATTATTAGTCCATTTGTTATTTTTCATACAGGTATGAAAGGAGAATATTTGTTACAGAGCAGTTTTCTATTGAACATCCTTCTTTTGACCGGCGTGTTAACAGCTCAGATCAGGCTGCAGACGAGGTGACAAACACGACACACCACAGTCTTCATGTGTGTTTCAAGACGTGTAAACTCTCTGTTCAAGTCTGAAGTGCAGGTGATTTAGATTCATGTTAAACTCCAAAACACAAAACCCCATGTGACAGATGAACTCCTGACTCCTCCTCCTTCAGCGGCGGTTTCTAAATCTAACAGTTTCATCACCTGTAGATCTTCACCTTTCTGTCCTGGTGTCCAGTGATTAGACTTCATTGCTGTTCACATCCTGACACATGGTGCTGACTCTTTGAATATGAGGACACCTCTTATAGCCGTTGCAGCCGTTGCCATGGTTACCACAACGGCTTCTGGACAATAAAAAAACTTTTCATCTGCTACCAAAACAAAAACTAAAAGACTCCAGGTTGTGTCTGCAGGTCGATGGTAACGTCTCCTAAAGCGTCAGAAAGCTCACACCTCCGCTTCTCTCCGTCCTCAGGTCACTTCCGCCCCGAGTTCATCCGGCCGCCGCCGCCCCTCCACGTGTGCGAGGACGAGCTGGCGTGGCTGAACCCCACCGAGCCGGATCACAGCGTGCAGTGGGACCGCTCCATGTGCGTGAAGAACAGCACCGGCGTGGAGATCAAACGCATCATGTCCAAGGCCTTCAAGAGCCCGCTGTCGGCCCAGCAGCAGTCACAGGTGAGCGAACGTCGCACTGCCGCCAGATTCCACCCGTCTCCGTTCACGCAGCGCTCGAACATCAGAACTCTTTTTTTGAATTTGAATAAAATAAATTTAATCTCAGAGTTCTGTCCTCCTCTGTTTCCTTGGAGCAGAATAGAGAGGGAGAGTCTTTATCTGTCGCCTCTTCATCACTAACTCCTCCTCCTCTCTCTGCAGCTGCTGGCCGAGCTGGAGAAAGACCCGAAGCTGGTCTATCACATCGGTCTGTCCCCGGCGAAGCTGCCTGACCTGGTGGAGAACAACCCGCTGGTGGCCATCGAGATGCTGCTGAAGCTGATGCAGAGCAGCCAGATCACAGAGTATTTCTCCGTGCTGGTCAACATGGACATGTCGCTCCACTCCATGGAGGTCGTCAACAGGTGGGGGCGATGTTCTCTGTCACACGCTGTTACAGATTTGTCTTTGTTCATGTGGTTTTGGCTGCTGCTTGTTCGACTACTCGTTTTTTTGATAGATTAATTGATCATTTTATTTTAATCAAGTCATCCCGTCCCTCGTTCTCTCTCAGGTTGACCACAGCTGTGGATTTACCTCCAGAGTTCATCCACCTCTACATCTCCAACTGCATCTCCACCTGTGAACAGATCAAAGACAAATACATGCAGGTACAGTCCAACACTTTAATGACAACAGCCTCAGTGAAGCGGCTTCAGGATGAACATGATTAAATTAGATCCTCCGTCCTTTAACAAGAACAGAACGTGTTGAAACCAATGAAGAGAACGCGTCTGTTTGAGACACATGATCCCTGCTGAAGTGAAGCAGCCACTTATTCACTGAACACAAATATAAACACAACACTTTAGTTGAAATAAAAGATCATTCATCTGCAGCGTGATGTAAACAGTTCCTGGAAGCTTAAAACATCCCGGCTCCTCCATGACCTGCGTCGTCACCCAAACGGTGGTCGCATCAGATACTGACTTGTTCTCTGATCACAACACTCCCCCCACATCTGTAGCCCAGGTCATGCAGTTCAGTGCCTGATAGTAATGCAGTAAATCCTCCTCATGATGGACACAGTGTTGAGTTTGTGGTGAAACAGTTTCAGATTCACCTGTAGTTGATTCTGCTGTTGAAATCGATTATACAGAGAAATGTGGCAAATCATTTACAGCTCATCCACATTTTTCATGAGTGAATTTCTTTATTTGTGAAAGGACAAACTTAGGGTGGAATCACATGTTGCTTTATGTCTGTATCTAGAAGTTTGTCAACACAATAAGAGTAACGGGTAAAGTCTAGTGCAGGAGAGACTTGGTGTTCTTCTCTTCAGTGAAATCATGTCAGTATTTACATCGACAGTCGGATAAAATAAGTTTGAAAATGTCGATATTGTGCAGTAATGTTTCTGACGTTTATCTTTTCTTCTAGAACCGTCTGGTGCGTCTGGTCTGCGTCTTCCTCCAGTCTCTAATCCGAAACAAGATCATCAACGTCCAGGACCTGTTCATCGAGGTCCAGGCCTTCTGCATCGAGTTCAGCCGCATCCGTGAAGCCGCCGGCCTCTTCCGCCTCCTCAAGACCCTCGACACCGGAGAAAACCCCACAGAGGCCAAACCTGCCAAATAATGCTCCTCCCAGAGACACTAAGATAACACCCCACCCCCACCCCCCCAACATAACACCTGTACAACAGCTTAAAGGGACATGGTTTAACTTCCACAAACGTTCATCATGTGTTTGTTCAGAAACAGCAGCAGCGGCTCAACTGACAGTTAATATTGTAAATATGTAGCTAAGTTTTCCTCACTCTCTGTTCGCCGCCTGGTCCATGTCTGGTCCAGGTCTGGTCCAGGTCTGGTCCAGGTCTGGTTCAGGTCTGTCTCTGAACTCTGTTGCCACTTTCTCTCTCTTCAAGAAGAAAAACTAGGACGGACTCGACGGACTCGACCCAGCTTTTCGTTTTGTACCAGTTCTCTATCTTTCCTTTGGAAATGAAAGTTTTCTCTAATTAAACAGATTGTTTAAGTGACTCTCTCTGTTTTTGTGCTTTCATTGATTTTTTAAATTTTTTTTTGCTCAGGTCAGTGTCATCTATAATCCTGTATTTAACAGCTGGAGTCTCACCTGGTTGCTGTGAAGAAACGAATCAAAGGTCAACACTTGTGTGTGTGATCGTGTTTGAGGTTTGAATCCCTGTTTCTTTACTTTCCTGCTGAGATTTACATGTAAATATTGACACCATTCACCAGAACACCAAACTACAGCCAGCAGCTGGCGATCACATGCTGCGTTCACATCACATCAGAGTTACCAGTTTCCCACTTGTAAACAGCTTTTTCCACCTGAAAGGCTGACACTCTTCCAGGCTGGTGTTAAAGGTAAATAAACGCTGCTTTAGTGCTTTACTGAACAAGCACAATGTCTTTACCTCTCACACAATCACTCAACATTATTACGTTTTAGTCACACTGAGGTCGTTTACTGTTCTTTGAGGAAAAGTCACTCTGTTGTTTTTTGTTTGTTGTGCAGTAAGAAGACTGACACTTTCCCATGTGACGTGAATGCAGCATCAGCATAAAGTAGAGCTGTCCCAGTCAAGATTTTTTGCCCTGATCCTAAAGTATTTTAATTTTATATTTTAACATAAAGATAATATATCTATCATTATTATTATTATTATTTTTAAATCACAGCTGTAGTTATTAAATCTGACACCTTTTTCACAAGCTACTGGAAGATCCTGATTCAAAACTATCGAGTTGATGAGTTTAGATCATTGATCTGATATGAATGACAAACATTCACCAGGATTCAGGGATGAACTGATTAGATTTTGGTGACTAAAGGTCAAAGGTCAAGGTCGGGGTGCCCTCACAAAACAGCTTTAAGCCGTAACTCAAGACTCAAGACCCAGCAACAAGACAAATGTCACACAAATGGTTCATATTTTATATTTTATATGACTCTGGATAAACAGGGATGCAATCTGAAACTGGTCTGAGTGGCGGAGGAATACAACCATGAGGAGGCGATTCTAGTTATACACTCAAATAACAACACAGGTTATCATACAAAAGTCTGTTTATTTGTTGCATATTTTTGTCATAAAGTTTCTTATTTGAAATGTTTGTAATCAGGTAAAAAACTGAGACCTTGGTTGAATGTGTGCCACAGAAATACGCAGGGACATTACGCAGGTCCTTCATGATGATACAGACATCAGATAAACCAACAACAGTGCAGCAGAGAGTGGGAAGCCTGCAGATGTGATTATGTACTTTATTATTAATGATGATGATGTTTAACTGAAGCTGATCCTGAGTTTAAAACAGAGAAATATAACAGTCTGCAGTGGATGTCTCAATATAATATAATTACTTTGTTTCTGTCACCCCACTGTTTTGAAATGTGTTCACATTATCTGAACCTTGTCTGTCCAATATTTCAGGTTATGAGACTGTGACAGTTTTTTCTCTCTGAACTGTTAAGTCACAAGAATACAACTGACCCCCCCCCCCCCCTTCACTTCCTGAAGCCGGTCTGCAGGTTCATGTTCGTCCAGTTTACTGACGGGGTGTCGTCTTGGTCTTTAGGCTCTCTTCATGCCGCGCGCCATCAGGCAGGCGAACACCGTCATCACCATCTTGGGTTTGACCTCCACCAGGTCCTCGGGCAGAGCGTATACCCGGGCGCCTATCTTCCTCGCCATGGAGATGGCGTACCTGGAAGCACAGCACAGAGCCATGAGAAAACTTTTTCAAGTGTGAGGCATTCTGATGTTACTTGTGTATGTAGAGTGACAGGATTAGATAGTCTCATGTGTGTGGAACCTCAGCCAAAAAACATCATAGTATAGTAAGGCATAAAAATGTCAAAAAAACATCATTGTGTAGTAAGGCATCAAAAAGTCAAAAAAACATCATAGTATAGTAAGGCATAAAAATGTCAAAAAAACATCATAGTATAGTAAGGCATAAAAATGTCAAAGTATATTAAGGCATCAAAACATCACAGTATAGTAAGGTAAAAAAAAATGGCATACTATAGTAAGGCATAAAAACGGCGAAGAACGTCATAGTAGATTAAGGCAAAAAAATGTCAAAAAAACATCATAGTATAGTAAGGCATAAAAACGTTAAAAAAAAAACGTCATAGTGTAGTAAGGCATAAAAACGTTTAAAAAAATGTCATAGTATAGTAAGGCATAAAAACGTAAAAAAAAAAGTAATAGTATAATAAGGCATAAAAACGTAAAAAAAAAACCGTCATAGTGTAGTAAGGCATAAAAACGTTAAAAAAAAACGTCATAGTGTAGTAAGGCATTAAAACGTAAAAAAAAAAAGTAATAGTATAGTAAGGCATAAAAACGTAAAAAAAAAAAAGTCATAGTATAGTAAGGCATTAAAACGTAAAAAAATGTCACATGATAATAAAGCATAAAAATGTCATAGTATAGTAAGGCATAAAAACGTAAAAAAAAAAAAAGTCATAGTATAGTAAGGCATAAAAATGTCATAGTATAGTAAGGCATAAAAACGTTTAAAAAAACGTCATAGTATAGTAAGGCATAAAAACGTAAAAAAAAAAAGTCATAGTATAGTAAGGCATAAAAACGTAAAAAAAAAGTCATATTATAGTATAGTAAGGCATAAAAACAAAAAAAAAGTCATAGTATAGTAAGGCATAAAAACGTTTAAAAAAACGTCATAGTATAGTAAGGCATAAAAACGTAAAAAAAAAAAGTCATAGTATAGTAAGGCATGAAAACGTAAAAAAAAATGTCATAGTGTAGTAAGGCATAAAAACGTTTAAAAAAATGTCATAGTGTAGTAAGGCATAAAAACGTAAAAAAAAAACGTCATAGTATAGTAAGGCATAAAAACGTTTAAAAAAACGTCATAGTATAGTAAGGCATAAAAACGTAAAAAAAAATGTCATAGTGTAGTAAGGCATAAAAACGTTTAAAAAAATGTCATAGTGTAGTAAGGCATAAAAACGTTAAAAAAAAACCGTCATAGTATAGTAAGGCATAAAAACGTTTAAAAAAACGTCATAGTATAGTAAGGCATAAAAACGTAAAAAAAAAAGTCATAATATAGTAAGGCATAAAAACGTTAAAAAAAACGTCATAGTATAGTAAGGCATAAAAACGTAAAAAAAAAAAGTCATAGTATAGTAAGGCATAAAAACGTAAAAAAAAACGTCATAGTGTAGTAAGGCATAAAAACGTTAAAACAAAACGTCATAGTGTAGTAAGGCATAAAAACGTAAAAAAAAAAAAGTCATAGTATAGTAAGGCATAAAAACGTTTAAAAAAACGTCATAGTATAGTAAGGCATAAAAACGTAAAAAAAAACGTCATAGTATAGTAAGGCATAAAAACGTAAAAAAAAAAAAGTCATAGTATTAAGGCATAAAAACGTTTAAAAAAACGTCGTAGTATAGTAAGGCATAAAAACGTAAAAAAAAACCGTCATAGTATAGTAAGGCATAAAAATGTAAAAAAAAAAGTCATAGTGTAGTAAGGCATAAAAACGTAAAAAAAAAACGTCATAGTATAGTAAGGCATAAAAACGTAAAAAAAAAAAAGTCATAGTATTAAGGCATAAAAACGTTTAAAAAAACACCGTCATAGTATAGTAAGGCATAAAAACGTTAAAAAAAAAAGTCATAGTGTAGTAAGGCATAAAAACGTTTAAAAAAAAAGTCATAGTGTAGTAAGGCATAAAAATGTCAAAAAAACAGTATAGTAAGGCATCAAAAAGTCAAAAAAACATCATAGTATAGTAAGGCATAAAAATGTCAAAAAAACATCATAGTATAGTAAGGCAAAAAAATGTCAAAGTATATTAAGGCATCAAAACATCCCAGTATAGTAAGGTAAAAAAAATGGCATACTATAGTAAGGCATAAAAACGGCGAAGAACGTCATAGTAGATTAAGGCAAAAAAATGTCAAAAAAACATCATAGTATAGTAAGGCATAAAAACGTTAAAAAAAAAACGTCAGAGTGTAGTAAGGCATAAAAACGTTTTAAAAAATGTCATAGTATAGTAAGGCATAAAAACGTAAAAAAAAAAGTAATAGTATAGTAAGGCATAAAAACGTAAAAAAAAAAACGTCATAGTGTAGTAAGGCATAAAAACGTAAAAAAAAACGTCATAGTGTAGTAAGGCATTAAAACGTAAAAAAAAAAGTAATAGTATAGTAAGGCATAAAAACGTAAAAAAAAAAGTCATAGTATAGTAAGGCATAAAAACGTAAAAAAAATGTCACATGATAATAAAGCATAAAAATGTCATAGTATAGTAAGGCATAAAAACGTAAAAAAAAAAAAAGTCATAGTATAGTAAGGCATAAAAATGTCATAGTATAGTAAGGCATAAAAACGTTTAAAAAAACGTCATAGTATAGTAAGGCATAAAAACGTTAAAAAAAACGTCATAGTGTAGTAAGGCATTAAAACGTAAAAAAAAAAGTAATAGTATAGTAAGGCATAAAAACGTAAAAAAAAAAAGTCATAGTATAGTAAGGCATTAAAACGTAAAAAAATGTCACATGATAATAAAGCATAAAAATGTCATAGTATAGTAAGGCATAAAAACGTAAAAAAAAAAAAAGTCATAGTGTAGTAAGGCATAAAAACGTTAAAAAAAACGTCATAGTGTAGTAAGGCATTAAAACGTAAAAAAAAAAGTAATAGTATAGTAAGGCATAAAAACGTAAAAAAAAAAGTCATAGTATAGTAAGGCATTAAAACGTAAAAAAATGTCACATGATAATAAAGCATAAAAATGTCATAGTATAGTAAGGCATAAAAACGTAAAAAAAAAAAAGTCATAGTATAGTAAGGCATAAAAATGTCATAGTATAGTAAGGCATAAAAACGTTTAAAAAAACGTCATAGTATAGTAAGGCATAAAAACGTAAAAAAAAAAGTCATAGTATAGTAAGGCATAAAAACGTAAAAAAAAATGTCATATTATAGTATAGTAAGGCATAAAAACAAAAAAAAAGTCATAGTATAGTAAGGCATAAAAACGTTTAAAAAAACGTCATAGTATAGTAAGGCATAAAAACGTAAAAAAAAAAGTCATAGTATAGTAAGGCATGAAAACGTAAAAAAAAATGTCATAGTGTAGTAAGGCATAAAAACGTTTAAAAAAATGTCATAGTGTAGTAAGGCATAAAAACGTAAAAAAAAAACGTCATAGTATAGTAAGGCATAAAAACGTTTAAAAAAACGTCATAGTATAGTAAGGCATAAAAACGTAAAAAAAAATGTCATAGTGTAGTAAGGCATAAAAACGTTTAAAAAAATGTCATAGTGTAGTAAGGCATAAAAACGTTAAAAAAAACCGTCATAGTATAGTAAGGCATAAAAACGTTTAAAAAAACGTCATAGTATAGTAAGGCATAAAAACGTAAAAAAAAAAGTCATAATATAGTAAGGCATAAAAACGTTTAAAAAAACGTCATAGTATAGTAAGGCATAAAAACGGAAAAAAAAAAAAAGTCATAGTATAGTAAGGCATAAAAACGTAAAAAAAAATGTCATAGTGTAGTAAGGCATAAAAACGTTAAAACAAAACGTCATAGTGTAGTAAGGCATAAAAACGTAAAAAAAAAAAAGTCATAGTATAGTAAGGCATAAAAACGTTTAAAAAAACGTCATAGTATAGTAAGGCATAAAAACGTAAAAAAAAACGTCATAGTATAGTAAGGCATAAAAACGTAAAAAAAAAACGTCATAGTATAGTAAGGCATAAAAACGTAAAAAAAAAACGTCATAGTATAGTAAGGCATAAAAACGTAAAAAAAAAAAAGTCATAGTATTAAGGCATAAAAACGTTTAAAAAAACGTCGTAGTATAGTAAGGCATAAAAACGTAAAAAAAAACCGTCATAGTATAGTAAGGCATAAAAATGTAAAAAAAAAAAGTCATAGTGTAGTAAGGCATAAAAACGTAAAAAAAAAACGTCATAGTATAGTAAGGCATAAAAACGTAAAAAAAAAAAAGTCATAGTATTAAGGCATAAAAACGTTTAAAAAAACACCGTCATAGTATAGTAAGGCATAAAAACGTAAAAAAAAAAGTCATAGTGTAGTAAGGCATAAAAACGTTTAAAAAAAAAGTCATAGTGTAGTAAGGCATAAAAATGTCAAAAAAACAGTATAGTAAGGCATCAAAAAGTCAAAAAAACATCATAGTATAGTAAGGCATAAAAATGTCAAAAAAACATCATAGTATAGTAAGGCAAAAAAATGTCAAAGTATATTAAGGCATCAAAACATCCCAGTATAGTAAGGTAAAAAAAATGGCATACTATAGTAAGGCATAAAAACGGCGAAGAACGTCATAGTAGATTAAGGCAAAAAAATGTCAAAAAAACATCATAGTATAGTAAGGCATAAAAACGTTAAAAAAAAAACGTCAGAGTGTAGTAAGGCATAAAAACGTTTAAAAAAATGTCATAGTATAGTAAGGCATAAAAACGTAAAAAAAAAAGTAATAGTATAGTAAGGCATAAAAACGTAAAAAAAAAACGTCATAGTGTAGTAAGGCATAAAAACGTAAAAAAAAACGTCATAGTGTAGTAAGGCATTAAAACGTAAAAAAAAAAGTAATTGTATAGTAAGGCATAAAAACGTAAAAAAAAAAAGTCATAGTATAGTAAGGCATAAAAACGTAAAAAAATGTCACATGATAATAAAGCATAAAAATGTCATAGTATAGTAAGGCATAAAAACGTAAAAAAAAAAAAAGTCATAGTATAGTAAGGCATAAAAATGTCATAGTATAGTAAGGCATAAAAACGTTTAAAAAAACGTCATAGTATAGTAAGGCATAAAAACGTAAAAAAAAAAGTCATATTATAGTAAGGCATAAAAACGTAAAAAAAAATGTCATATTATAGTATAGTAAGGCATAAAAACAAAAAAAAAGTCATAGTATAGTAAGGCATAAAAACGTTAAAAAAACGTCATAGTATAGTAAGGCATAAAAACGTAAAAAAAAACGTCATAGTATAGTAAGGCATAAAAACGTAAAAAAAACCCGTCATAGTATAGTAAGGCATAAAAATGTAAAAAAAAAAAGTCATAGTGTAGTAAGGCATAAAAACGTAAAAAAAAAACGTCATAGTATAGTAAGGCATAAAAACGTAAAAAAAAAAAAGTCATAGTATTAAGGCATAAAAACGTTTAAAAAAACACCGTCATAGTATAGTAAGGCATAAAAACGTTAAAAAAAACGTCATAGTATAGTAAGGCATAAAAACGTTTAAAAAAACGTCATAGTATAGTAAGGCATAAAAACGTAAAAAAAAATGTCATAGTATAGTAAGGCATAAAAACGTAAAAAAAAATGTCATATTATAGTATAGTAAGGCATAAAAACAAAAAAAAAGTCATAGTATAGTAAGGCATAAAAACGTTAAAAAAACGTCATAGTATAGTAAGGCATAAAAACGTAAAAAAAAAAGTCATAGTATAGTAAGGCATGAAAACGTAAAAAAAAATGTCATAGTGTAGTAAGGCATAAAAACGTAAAAAAAAATGTCATAGTGTGGTAAGGCATAAAAACGTTTAAAAAAATGTCATAGTGTAGTAAGGCATAAAAACGTAAAAAAAAACCGTCATAGTATAGTAAGGCATAAAAACGTTTAAAAAAACGTCATAGTATAGTAAGGCATAAAAACGTAAAAAAAAAAGTCATAATATAGTAAGGCATAAAAACGTTTAAAAAAACGTCATAGTATAGTAAGGCATAAAAACGTAAAAAAAAAAAAAGTCATAGTATAGTAAGGCATAAAAACGTAAAAAAAAACGTCATAGTGTAGTAAGGCGTAAAAACGTTAAAACAAAACGTCATAGTGTAGTAAGGCATAAAAACGTAAAAAAAAAAAAGTCATAGTATAGTAAGGCATAAAAACGTTTAAAAAAACGTCATAGTATAGTAAGGCATAAAAACGTAAAAAAAAACGTCATAGTATAGTAAGGCATAAAAACGTAAAAAAAAAAAAAGTCATAGTATTAAGGCAGGGGTCGGCAACCTGCGGCTCCGGAGCCGCATGCGGCTCTTTCATCCTTATCCTTATCTGTGTTAGTTCTTTTTTTTAGATTTTAGTTCTAAATTGGAAGATTATTGTGATCTTGAAATATTAAAATAAAATTATATTTTATCATTTTTCATCGCTCAAAATAAACGTCACACTCGGGGAAGCCGGTATACCCGCCGAAACGCCGTCCATTTGTCGAGACTTTCAACCCTTCCTGTCGATCTTCGGATCCACATATGTATGTGAGCAGCTATTCTCCACTATGATTCATGGGATGAAAGAGCCGCATGCGGCTCCGGAGCCGCGGGTTGCCGACCCCTGTATTAAGGCATAAAAACGTTTAAAAAAACGTCGTAGTATAGTAAGGCATAAAAACGTAAAAAAAAACCGTCATAGTATAGTAAGGCATAAAAATGTAAAAAAAAAAAGTCATAGTGTAGTAAGGCATAAAAACGTAAAAAAAAAACGTCATAGTATAGTAAGGCATAAAAACGTAAAAAAAAAAAAGTCATAGTATTAAGGCATAAAAACGTTTAAAAAAACACCGTCATAGTATAGTAAGGCATAAAAACGTTAAAAAAAAAGTCATAGTGTAGTAAGGCATAAAAACGTTTAAAAAAAAAGTCATAGTGTAGTAAGGCATAAAAACGTAAAAAAAAATCGTCATAGTATAGTAAGGCATAAAAACGTTTAAAAAAAACGTCATAGTATAGTGAGGCATAAAAACGTAAAAAAAAACGTCATAGTATAGTAAGGCATAAAAACGTAAAAAAAAAAAAAGTCATAGTATTAAGGCATAAAAACGTTTAAAAAAACGTCGTAGTATAGTAAGGCATAAAAACGTAAAAAAAAACCGTCATAGTATAGTAAGGCATAAAAACGTAAAAAAAAAAAAAGTCATAGTATTAAGGCATAAAAACGTTTAAAAAAACGTCGTAGTATAGTAAGGCATAAAAACGTTTAAAAAAACACCGTCATAGTATAGTAAGGCATAAAAACGTTAAAAAAAACGTCATAGTATAGTAAGGCATAAAAACGTTTAAAAAAACGTCATAGTATAGTAAGGCATAAAAACGTAAAAAAAAATGTCATAGTATAGTAAGGCATAAAAACGTAAAAAAAAATGTCATATTATAGTATAGTAAGGCATAAAAACAAAAAAAAAGTCATAGTATAGTAAGGCATAAAAACGTTTAAAAAAACGTCATAGTATAGTAAGGCATAAAAACGTAAAAAAAAAAGTCATAGTATAGTAAGGCATGAAAACGTAAAAAAAAATGTCATAGTGTAGTAAGGCATAAAAACGTAAAAAAAAATGTCATAGTGTGGTAAGGCATAAAAACGTTTAAAAAAATGTCATAGTGTAGTAAGGCATAAAAACGTAAAAAAAAAACGTCATAGTATAGTAAGGCATAAAAACGTTAAAAAAACGTCATAGTATAGTAAGGCATAAAAACGTAAAAAAAAAAAGTCATAATATAGTAAGGCATAAAAACGTTAAAAAAAAACGTCATAGTATAGTAAGGCATAAAAACGTAAAAAAAAAAAAAGTCATAGTATAGTAAGGCATAAAAACGTAAAAAAAAACGTCATAGTGTAGTAAGGCGTAAAAACGTTAAAACAAAACGTCATAGTGTAGTAAGGCATAAAAACGTAAAAAAAAAAAAAGTCATAGTATAGTAAGCATAAAAACGTTAAAAAAACGTCATAGTATAGTAAGGCATAAAAACGTAAAAAAAAACGTCATAGTATAGTAAGGCATAAAAACGTAAAAAAAAAAAAAGTCATAGTATTAAGGCAGGGGTCGGCAACCTGCGGCTCCGGAGCCGCATGCGGCTCTTTCATCCTTATCCTTATCTGTGTTAGTTCTTTTTTTTAGATTTTAGTTCTAAATTGGAAGATTATTGTGATCTTGAAATATTAAAATAAAATTATATTTTATCATTTTTCATCGCTCAAAATAAACGTCACACTCGGGGAAGCCGGTATACCCGCCGAAACGCCGTCCATTTGTCGAGAATTTCAACCCTTCCTGTCGATCTTCGGATCCACATATGTATGTGAGCAGCTATTCTCCACTATGATTCATGGGATGAAAGAGCCGCATGCGGCTCCGGAGCCGCGGGTTGCCGACCCCTGTATTAAGGCATAAAAACGTTTAAAAAAACGTCGTAGTATAGTAAGGCATAAAAACGTAAAAAAAAACCGTCATAGTATAGTAAGGCATAAAAATGTAAAAAAAAAAGTCATAGTGTAGTAAGGCATAAAAACGTAAAAAAAAACGTCATAGTATAGTAAGGCATAAAAACGTAAAAAAAAAAAAAAAAGTCATAGTATTAAGGCATAAAAACGTTTAAAAAAACACCGTCATAGTATAGTAAGGCATAAAAACGTTAAAAAAAAGTCATAGTGTAGTAAGGCATAAAAACGTTTAAAAAAAAAAGTCATAGTGTAGTAAGGCATAAAAACGTAAAAAAAAATCGTCATAGTATAGTAAGGCATAAAAACGTTTAAAAAAACGTCATAGTATAGTAAGGCATAAAAACGTAAAAAAAAACGTCATAGTATAGTAAGGCATAAAAACGTAAAAAAAAAAAAGTCATAGTATTAAGGCATAAAAACGTTTAAAAAAACGTCGTAGTATAGTAAGGCATAAAAACGTAAAAAAAAACCGTCATAGTATAGTAAGGCATAAAAATGTAAAAAAAAAAGTCATAGTGTAGTAAGGCATAAAAACGTAAAAAAAAACCGTCATAGTATAGTAAGGCATAAAAACGTAAAAAAAAAAAAGTCATAGTATTAAGGCATAAAAACGTTAAAAAAACGTCATAGTATAGTAAGGCATAAAAACGTAAAAAAAAAACGTCATAGTATAGTAAGGCATAAAAACGTAAAAAAAAAGTCATAGTGTAGTAAGGCATAAAAACGTTAAAAAAAAAAGTCATAGTGTAATAAGGCATAAAAACGTAAAAAAAACCCGTCATAGTATAGTAAGGCATAAAAACGTTTAAAAAAAAAGTCATAGTGTAGTAAGGCATAAAAACGTAAAAAAAAATCGTCATAGTATAGTAAGGCATAAAAACGTTTAAAAAAACGTCGTAGTATAGTAAGGCATAAAAACGTAAAAAAAAACCGTCATAGTATAGTAAGGCATAAAAATGTAAAAAAAAAAAGTCATAGTGTAGTAAGGCATAAAAACGTAAAAAAAAAACGTCATAGTATAGTAAGGCATAAAAACGTAAAAAAAAAAAAGTCATAGTATTAAGGCATAAAAACGTTTAAAAAAACACCGTCATAGTATAGTAAGGCATAAAAACGTAAAAAAAAAAAAAGTCATAGTATTAAGGCATAAAAACGTTTAAAAAAACGTCGTAGTATAGTAAGGCATAAAAACGTAAAAAAAAACCGTCATAGTATAGTAAGGCATAAAAATGTAAAAAAAAAAGTCATAGTGTAGTAAGGCATAAAAACGTAAAAAAAAACCGTCATAGTATAGTAAGGCATAAAAACGTAAAAAAAAAAAAGTCATAGTATTAAGGCATAAAAACGTTTAAAAAAACGTCATAGTATAGTAAGGCATAAAAACGTAAAAAAAAAAACCGTCATAGTATAGTAAGGCATAAAAACGTTAAAAAAAAAGTCATAGTGTAGTAAGGCATAAAAACGTTTAAAAAAAAAGTCATAGTGTAATAAGGCATAAAAACGTAAAAAAAACCCGTCATAGTATAGTAAGGCATAAAAACGTTTAAAAAAAAAGTCATAGTGTAGTAAGGCATAAAAACGTAAAAAAAAATCGTCATAGTATAGTAAGGCATAAAAACGTTAAAAAAAACGTCATAGTATAGTAAGGCATAAAAACGTAAAAAAAAAAGTCATAGTATAGTAAGGCATAAAAACGTAAAAAAAAAAGTCATAGTATAGTAAGGCATAAAAACGTTAAAAAAAAGTAATAGTATAGTAAGGCATAAAAACGTAAAAAATAATGTCATAGTATAGTAAGGCATAAAAACGTCATAGTACAGTAAGGCATAAAAACGTAAAAAAATGTCACATGATAATAAAGCATAAAAATGTCATAGTATAGTAAGGCATAAAAACGTAAAAAAAAAAAGTCATAGTATAGTAAGGCATAAAAACATTTAAAAAAAAGTCATAGTATAGTAAGGCATAAAAACGTAAAAAAAAAAACGTCATAGTGTAGTAAGGTATAAAAACGTTTAAAAAAACGTCATAGTATAGTAAGGCATAATAACGTAAAAAAAAAAGTCATAGTATAGTAAGGCATAAAAATGTCATAGTATAGTAAGGCATAAAAACGTAAAAAAAAAAGTCATAGTATAGTAAGGCATAAAAACATAAAAAAACAATGTCACATGATAGTAAGGCATAAAAATGCCACATAATGATAAAGCATAAAAACGTCATAGTACAGTAAGGCATAAAAATGTCATAGTATAATAAGTCATAAAAACGTAAAAAAAAGTCATAGTAAAGTAAGGCATAAAAACGTTTAAAAAAATGTCATAGTATAGTAAGGCATAAAAACGTAAAAAAAAAAAGTCATAAAAAGGTCATAGTATAGTAAGGCATAAAAACGTAAAAAAAAAAAGTCATATTATAGTAAGGCATAAAAACGTAAAAAAAAACGTAATAGTATAGTAAGGCATAAAAACGTAAAAAAAAAAGTCATAGTATAGTAAGACATGAAAACGTAAAAAAAAATGTCATCGTATAGTAAGGCATAAAAACGTTAAAAAAAAAGTCATAGTGTAGTAAGGCATAAAAACGTAAAAAAAAAACGTCATAGTATAGTAAGGCATAAAAACGTTTAAAAAAACGTCATAGTATAGTAAGGCATAAAAATGTAAAAAAAAAAAAGTCATAGTATAGTAAGGCATAAAAACGTTAAAAAAAACGTCATAGTGTAGTAAGGCATAAAAACGTTAAAAAAAAACGTCATAGTATAGTAAGGCATAAAAACGTTAAAAAAAAACGTCATAGTGTAGTAAGGCATAAAAACGTAAAAAAAAAAAAAGTCATAGTATAGTAAGGCATAAAAACGTTTAAAAAAACGTCATAGTATAATAAGGCACAAAAAGTCATAAAAAGGTCATAGTATAGTTAGGTGTAAAAAAGTTAAAATATATTCAGGCATAAAATAGTCAAGAACAATCATAGTATATTAAGGCATAAAAACGTCAAAAAATATCATATTATATTAAGCCATAAAAACATTTAAAAAAAAAGGTCATAGTATATGAAGCCATAAAAACGTCATAGTATAGTAAGGCACAAAAAGTCATAAAAAGGTCATAGTATTGTAAGGCTGTTACAACCCTGGTCGTATTATTAATTCAGGTCCAGTTTTTTTCCTGTCTGACTGTGTAGAGTGTGTTTTTTTGTGTGAGAGTGAGTGCTCCTTTCATGCTAGAAGCCTCGAATTCCCCTCCTGTAGGTCACTCCTGACTGGCTGAATTCATGTGCCTGACCGGAGAAGTGGCGGCTGCTGGTTGGCTGTCTAATTACCTGCATTTCAAAATGCTTGTGCTCTACCGTGCTTCAGTGACAGACCTGACAGCAGCATCCCGGCTCTGTCCCCGGCGTCCAAAGAACATGTGACTTCTGTTCTCTGTGTATTATTTGTAACCTTTTGTCCTGCCTATAGTGCCGGTGTGAGTATTAATAAATAATTTTGGGTTTGTTGTGGTGTTGTGAAAAGATTGATCCACTTCTTAAAAACCCCTGAATCTGTAGGGGTGAACTGATATATTTTCAGTTTTGCTTTATCCTATGTAGTTAGGTTTAGTCACTGTCTTTTCTTTCATTTGTTTTCACCTAGTGTTAGCCAACACTTTTTGAGGAGAAAGTTTCTTTTGTCTGTTGCTTTGGCCTTGGTTCAACCTGCAGTTGCTTCTTTGTTTTTGGTGACAATAAAGTACATCATTGCATTGCATTTCAGTGTTGTGACTTTGGTATTTGGGACCAGGACGGAAAACATCCTTGTACTTTTTCGTTGTGCTCCCATTCCCCTAGACTGGAGCGTAACAAATGCATAAAAATGTTATAGTATATTAAGGCATCAAAACGTCAAATACGTCATAGTATAGTAAGGCATAAAATATAATATAGTACGGCATACAAATGTCATAGTATAGTAAGGAATTAAAACGTCATAGTATAGTAAGGAATGAAAATGTCATAGTATAGTAAGGCATAAAAACGTCAAAAACATAGTATAGGATGGCATAAAAATGTAAAAAAAAAGAAAAAGTTTTAGTACAGTAAGGCATCAAAACGTCAAATAGGTCATAGTATAATAAGACACAAAAAGTTGTAAAAACGCCATATTATATTAAGGCATAAAAAAGTCATAAAAAACGCCATAGTGTATTAAGGTATAAAAACATCAAACAATGTCATATTATAATAAGGCATAAAAACGTCTTTGTATAGTAAGGTGTAAAAAAGTTATAATATATTCAGGCACAAAATAGTCAAGAACAATCATAGTATAGTAAGGCACAAAAAGTCAAAAAATGTCACAGTATAGTAAGGCATAAAATTTTCATTGTATAATAAGGCATACAAACGTCAAAAAACGTCATAGTATATTAAGGCGTAAAAACGTCATAGTATAGTAAGGCAAAAAAAAGTCATTAAAACGTCATATTATATTAAGGCAGAAAAAAGTCATAAAAACGTCATAGTTTAGTAAGGCATAAAAATATCATAGTATAGTAAGGCATAAAAATGTCAAAAAACGTCATATTATATTGAGGCATAAAAACGTCATAGTATAGTAAGGCACCAAAAGTAAAAAAAACGTCATAGTATATTAAGGCATAAAATATAATATAGTAAGGCATACAAATGTCATAGTATAGTAAGAAATAAAAACGTCATACTATAGTAAGGAATGAAAATGTCATAGTATCGTAACGAATAAAAACGTCAAAAAATGTATATATGTATAGGATGGCATAAAAATGTAAAAAATAAAATGTTTTAGTACAGTAAGGCATCAAAACCTCAAATAGGTCATAGTATAATAAGACATAAAAATGTCATAGTAAAGTATGGCATAAAAAAAGTCATAAAATGCCATGGTATAGTAAGATATAAAAACGTCATAGTTTGGTAAAGAATAAAAACGTCAAAAAAACATCATAGTATATTAAGGCATCAAAAAGTCAAAAAACGTCACAGTATAGTAAGGCATAAAAATGTCATAGTATAGTTAGGAATAAAAATGTCAACAAATGTCACATGATAGTAAGGCATAAAAATGTCATAGTACAGTAAGGCATAAAAATGTCATAGCATAGTAAGGCATAAAAACGTTAAAAAAAAAACGTCATAGTGTAGTAAGGCATTAAAACGTAAAAAAAAAAGTCATAGTATAGTAAGGCATAAAAAAGTTTAAAAAAACATCATAGTATAGTAATTCATAAAAATGTCAAAGTATAGTAAGGCATCAAAATGTCAACAAACGTCACAATATAGTAAGGTAAAAAAACGTCAAAGTATATGAAGGCATACAAACGTCAAAAAACGGCATAGTATATTAAGGCGCAAAAACGTCATAGTATAGTAAGGCATAAAAACGTAAAAAAATGTCACATGATAATAAAGCATAAAAATATCATAGTATAGTAAGGCATAAAAACGTAAAAAAAAGTCATAGTATAGTAAGGCATAAAAACGTTAAAAAAATGTCATAGTATAGTAAGGCATAAAAACGTAAAAAAAAATGTCATAGTATAGTAAGGCATAAAAACGTTTAAAAAAACGTCATAGTATAGTAAGGCATAAAAACGTTTTAAAAAACGTCATAGTATAGTAAGGCATAAAAACGTTTTAAAAAACGTCATAGTATAGTAAGGCATAAAAACGTAACAAAAAAAAGTCATAGTATAGTAAGGCATAAAAACGTAAAAAAATGTCACATGATAATAAAGCATAAAAAAGTCATAGTATAGTAAGGCATAAAAACGTTAAAAAAAAGTCATAGTATAGTAAGGCATAAAAACGTAAAAAAAAAAGTCATAGTATAGTAAGGCATAAAAAAGTTTAAAAAAAAACATCATAGTGTAGTAAGGCATAAAAATGTTTTAAAAAATGTCATAGTATAGTAAGGCATAAAAACGTTTAAAAAAAACGTCATAGTGTAGTAAGGCATTAAAACGTAAAAAAAAAAGTCATAGTATAATAAGGCATAAAAAAGTTTAAAAAAACATCATAGTATAGTAAGTCATAAAAATGTCAAAGTATAGTAAGGCATCAAAACGTCAAAAAACTTCACAGTATAGTAAGGCATAAAAACGTCAACAAACGTCACAATATAGTAAGGTAAAAAAACGTCAAAGTATATGAAGGCATACAAACGTCAAAAAACGGCATAGTATATTAAGGCGCAAAAACGTCATAGTATAGTAAGGCACAAAAACGTAGAAAAATGTCACATGATAATAAAGCATAAAAATATAGTATAGTAAGGCATAAAAACGTAAAAAAAAGTCATAGTATAGTAAGGCATAAAAACGTAAAAAAAAAAGTCATAGTATAGTAAGGCATAAAAACGTAAAAAAAAAGTCATAGTATAGTAAGGCATAAAAAGTAAAAAAAAAAGTCATAGTATAGTAAGGCATAAAAACGTTTAAAAAAAACGTCATAGTATAGTAAGGCATAAAAACGTTTTAAAAAACGTCATAGTATAGTAAGGCATAAAAACGTTTTAAAAAACGTCATAGTATAGTAAGGCATAAAAACGAAAAAAAAAAAGTCATAGTATAGTAAGGCATAAAAACGTAACAAAATGTCACATGATAATAAAGCATAAAAATGTCATAGTATAGTAAGGCATAAAAACGTTTTAAAAAACGTCATAGTATAGTAAGGCATAAAAACGAAAAAAAAAAAGTCATAGTATAGTAAGGCATAAAAACGTAAAAAAAAATGTCATAGTATAGTAAGGCATAAAAACGTTTAAAAAAAACGTCATAGTGTAGTAAGGCATAAAAATGTTTAAAAAAATGTCATAGTATAGTAAGGACTAAAAAAGTTTAAAAAAACATCATAGTATAGTAAGTCATAAAAATGTCAAAGTATAGTAAGGCATCAAAATGTCAACAAACGTCACAATATAGTAAGGTAAAAAAACGTCAAAGTATATGAAGGCATACAAACGTCAAAAAACGGCATAGTATATTAAGGCGCAAAAACGTCATAGTATAGTAACGCACAAAAACATAAAAAAATGTCACATGATAATAAAACATAAAAATATCATAGTATAGTAAGGCATAAAAACGTAAAAAAAAGTCATAGTATAGTAAGGCATAAAAACGAAAAAAAAAAAGTCATAGTATAGTAAGGCATAAAAACGTAAAAAAAAGTCTTAGTATAGTAAGGCATAAAAACGTTTTAAAAAACGTCATAGTATAGTAAGGCATAAAAACGTAAAAAAAAAGTCATAGTATAGTAAGGCATAAAAACGTAAAAAAAAAAGTCATAGTATAGTAAGGCATAAAAACGTAAAAAAAAAGTCATAGTATAGTAAGGCATAAAAACGTTTTAAAAAACGTCATAGTATAGTAAGGCATAAAAACGTTTTAAAAAACGTCATAGTATAGTAAGGCATAAAAACGAAAAAAAAAAAGTCATAGTATAGTAAGGCATAAAAACGTAAAAAAATGTCACATGATAATAAAGCATAAAAATGTCATAGTATAGTAAGGCATAAAAACGTTAAAAAAAAGTCATAGTATAGTAAGGCATAAAAACGTTAAAAAAAAGTCATATTATAGTAAGGCATAAAAACGTAAAAAAATGTCATAGTATAGTAAGGCATAAAAACGTAAAAAAATGTCACTTGATAATAAAGCATAAAAATGTCTTAGTATAGTAAGGCATAAAAACGTTAAAAAAAAGTCATAGTATAGTAAGGCATAAAAACGTAAAAAAAAAAGTCATAGTATAGTAAGGCATAAAAACGTAAAAAAAAATGTCATAGTATAGTAAGGCATAAAAACGTAAAAAAAAATGTCATAGTATAGTAAGGCATAAAAACGTTTAAAAAAAATTTCATAGTATGGTAAGGCATATAAACGTAAAAAAAAAAAAGTCATAGTATAGTAAGGCATAAAAACGTAAAAAAAAAAGTCATATTATAGTATAGTAAGGCATAAAAACAAAAAAAAAGTCATAGTATAGTAAGGCATAAAAACGTTTTAAAAAACGTCATAGTTATAGTAAGGCATAAAAACGAAAAAAAAAAAGTCATAGTATAGTAAGGCATAAAAACGAAAAAAAAAAAGTCATAGTATAGTAAGGCATAAAAACGTTAAAAAAATGTCATAGTATAATAAGGCATAAAAACGTAAAAAAAATGTCACATGATAATAAAGCATAAAAATGTCATAGTATAGTAAGGCATAAAAACGTAAAAAAAAAAGTCATAGTATAGTAAGGCATAAAAACGTAAAAAAAAAAGTCATAGTATAGTAAGGCATAAAAACGTAAAAAAAAAAGTCATAGTATAGTAAGGCATAAAAATTTAAAAAAATGTCACATGATAATAAAGCATAAAAACGTCATAGTATAGTAAGTCACAAAAAGTCATAAAAACGTCATATTATATTAAGGCAGAAAAAAGTCATAAAAATGTCATAGTTAGTCATAGTTTAGTAAGGCATAAAAACATTTAAAAAAATGTCATAGTATAGTAAGGCATCAAAAAGTCAAAAAATGTCACAGTAGAGTAAGGCATAAAAATGTCAAAAAAACATCACAGTATAGTAAGGCATAAATACGTATAAAAAAAAACCTCACAGTGTAGTAAGGCCTAAAAACGTTAAAAAAAAACTTCAAAGTATCGTATGATTAGTAATTAATAAAAAAAATCTGCTCATACTTTGCGTTGTTGAGTTTCTCCTCGTCAGTCAGGTCTTCTGTCTTCAGCAGGTCGTATCTGATCGATCCGGGCTGGATGGCATCGATCAGGTCCAGGACCGGCATGCTGCTGCCGATTGACCCGTCCTACACACACACACACACACACACACACACACACACACACACACACACACACAGAGAAGAGTTTATTGATTTATTCTGCCAGTGTTGAATCTGTGATGATGAAATCCACAGATGAACCTGTCTACCTCACAATGTGTTTCAGCTTTAACATGAAAGCAGTCAGTAGTAAACACATGTTAATGTCACTGATAAACATACACCTGTAAAACTTAATATACACATCTCATCAGGAAGCTGGAAATGTTGCAGATGCTGCAATGTTTTTTAAAGTGACAATTTCAAGGTTTTTATACGGAGCTGTGATTAAATGTGTTTGAGTCCAGTCACAGTTTAAACCTGTTGTTTCTCTACAACAACAAACACATTTAAATGAAGCATCACTCTGAATGAAATACTGCATTAGATGAATTAAACTATAGTTTTATAACAATTGAATCAGGAGATATTTAACTGAGGCGTTAAAATGAGATGTCATGGGATCTGTGGTCACAAGTTTATAAAATGTATTTGGTTTTGACACCGTCTGAAATCTGACTGGTGATGTCATCGTCTCCTCTCGGTTAAAACGAGTCACTTCCTGTTAAAGTCAGAGATGTCAGTGACCGTCTCTGTGACCGTGCAGCGTCCTCTACCTTGAAGCTGGAGATGGTGGGTTTTCCAGCCTGCGTGAGCACGTCATTGACCCAGGACACGATTGTGTCGTCGGTCACCTTCTGACCGTCGCCCAGGTCCTCCAGGATGTTCAGGGTGTACCTGAGGGAGCAGACGGCGTTCAGTGTGAGGATGCACCTTCTTACAATAATACATGTATCATCCTGATATTCCTATTTCATTCCATCAGACTTTGGGGAACTGGATTCAGTGCTTTGTAATAATTGATCTGATCTGCTGTGCGTCCAGTCTGACTTCACAAACCTCTCAGAGCCACTTTCAAACCTGTTGATACTCAGATGTTTATTTCTCTAAGAGAGAGTTACAGATGGTGAAGTGTCATTACCGTCTCATGAGCTGCCACAGCAGGGCAAGAGTGAGGGTTCGATTCCCTGCGTTCAGGTCCTGACCCGCGATGCCCACCAGGGAGAACTTGGCCTCCTTCTTCCCCAGCTCCACTGCATAGTTACAGTTCTCCAGCTGGAACCAAGAACAAAGACTCAGCGCTGGAACAAGTACTGATCTGAGATCTGTTACTACATCAGTTTGAAAATACTCCATTAAAAGTAAAACTATCTCGGCTTGATGGCGTGTCAGAAGATTACATCTATATGGTAAAAACTAGAGAAATGAAATATCTGGTTAGCAACAGGAAGAATTAAAAGGAAAGAGTCAAGAGACAGATGATGAGTCTCTACCCAAAAACAAGAAAGAAAAGTTGATCTTCCTGCATGTTTCTTCTGCTCTCTGTTCAGTCCTGAATGTTCGATCGTTATCATTAGAATAAAAAGAGCTCTGAGAACATACTATTTGACCTCTGTATTGTTACAGGGTCGGATGTTGTTGAGATTTTCAAGTGGGACATGAGTTGAAATAGGTTTGGAAATGAGTCAGTTCTGTCTTCTAAGTCCTGGACTTGGTTTCTGAACCCAGATGAAATCAACATCTGGTGTCTTGGTAAAATGTTGGACAGTTCACCTTCAGATCGTAGATACTGTGGCTCATTTTAGGGCTAAACTCTAAACGTTGTTTATCAGCTGAACTTTTTTCCCTCCTTCACGTCTGAAGCTTCGTCTGAGACGACGTCGTACCTTCTTCATGTTGCTGCCCAGTTTGGAGTAGGGAGGCTTGTTGACTCGGTCCCAGTCCACTGGAACCTTGATCTTCTCGTACAACTGGAAGATCACCAGGGCGTCATCAATGTCTCTGGAATACACACACACACACACACACACACACACACACACACACATTTCACATTAGACCGCAGAGTGACACACATCACATGACCTTTCCTCTGCAGTACGTCGGGCTCCATGTTGCTTCCTCTTATGTTTTTAAAGACAGGAAGTGTGTCACTGCCTCAGTTCCTCAGACCCTTGTCTTAGTGCCGAAGGCTGAATCATCATGAGTGTTCATCATGATGGATAAGGATACAGTGACTGTGTGTTGTGCATGGAGCCGCTGATGTTGATGAAGCTGATCAATAAAAGCGATGAGTTCTTACATGTAGAGGTGGTTGACTCGAGGGTTGACCCCCAGTGAGTTCATCCAGTTCCTGAAGGTTCGCTCCTCCCTGGTTTCACCTGGAGGGAAAACACAAACAACAGGTTTACAGAAGATTAAAGGTCAGAAGTCCGAGGTGAGACCTGGACTGGTTTTCTGGACTCACCTTCGATGGAGCTCCAGTCGATGTCCTGGTTCTCTGGTTTCTTCAGAGCCGGGTACTTGTTGAACAGATTGGCAACAAAAGCCAAGTTGAGCTTCGGGTTTCCCCGGACGACGTCCGCTGGCATGACGAACTGTCTGCAGCCGAGCCGGTCGGCCTGGTCCAGCATGCACTCAGCGCGCTTCAGGTCTTCTTTCTCCTGCAGAGAGACGACGAGGACGACGTCAACACACTGAGGAACCACTGCTTATCTTTATCATCCTCCATTATGGCTCTTTAAAGCTCCTCCAGTGTAAAGGTCTGTGTCCATGTGTAGTGTGATTATAGATCAGCTCTAGCTTCTATATTAATACTGTGAAAGTATCAAAGCCTCAGTCCTCAGAGAAATGCACACAGCCTGTATTCAGAAACTGAGCCTTAAAACCAGCCGTCAGGACTTCTGGAACTTTGTGATGTCACAACAAAGCAGCCACCAAGCCCCGCCCACCTGGACCCACCATCCAAACCTTGCAGGATTTGGTTTCTCTGAGTGTTTTTACCTGAAATCTGCTTTATTTTTATTTGAAGACGTAAAACTACACTGAGATGGTTTTTATATCTTCTCATGGATCAACACTTCAAATAAAACACAGAAGAAGAAGAAAATATGGAGCTTTAAAGTATTGATAGTTTACAGAGGATATTGGTTTTTGTTTCTTTTCTGACATTTTATAGCAAACAAAAAGGAAAATAATTAAAAAACGTAAAAATAACTGTTAGTTGCAGCCGTAATTTAAATAAATACAATACATAAATAATTACAGTTCAACAAGTGTATTTCCCAAAATGTTGAACTGTTCTTTAAACTGTCTGATCATGATCCCTAATTTCTCCTCATGACTTCAGAGCCTCTCACCCTGAGTCCTGACGTGTCGATGGCGATGGGGGGGATTCCCTCCTCGTCTCCTTTAGGTGCCACCTGGTCCAGGAGGTTGTAGTACGCCCTCGAGTCCTGCAACACAAACACAAGCCGTTATCACAGAGAACATCTGCAGACTGAGGTGGTGGAGGGGCCTTTAACAGAAGAAATCATGCAGCCAGATTTTATGAAACCAAAGTTATAAACTGCCAAATATTAATTTATGGGATTAATCAACTTTGGTTTGATTGGAACAGATCAAATGTTTTCTGCTTAGATCCCCATTAAATTTAGTAAAATGACCAAGAACGACCAGATCTGGATGAATGTGTGTTGCTCTTATAGAGGACAGCACACACCCCCCACCCACCCCCCCACAGGTGCTGATGGTTTGGTCCACTTTCAAGGTAACTGAGCTGATGCTTCAGGGAACTTTGAAGCATCAAACTTAAAATTAAATCAGGTTTCAGAGACTCCAGATGATTTATGTGGTGCACCCCCGCAGGCAGGCACCATTTCATGTTTGTATAAAAGCCAAAAAACAGTGTGTGTGTGTGTGTGTGTGTGTGTGTGTGTGTGTGTGTGTGTGTGTCTGTGTGTGTGTGTGTGTTCACCTTGATGTCGGAGCTGAAGTTGTTGATCTTGCCGCAGCCGGCCTGCTCCAGGTGATAGTTGGCCCAACGCAGCAGCAGCTCCTCGGGGGACAGTTTCATCAGATCCTCCAGACTCTCTCCATCACGCAGCAGAGCGATCAGAGCTGCACACACACACACACACACACACAAACACAGATTATAATATATCTATTTTGCAGCTTTCAGTCTCTATGTTCCTAATATATATATGTGAATCACGCTGGAGAGATTATTAGAAACACCTGATTTAATCACACACACACACACACACACACACACACACACCTTCGTTCCTGCTCAGCTCGATGTCGGCAAACAGTCCGATCTTGATGACCTGCCACAGCAGACCCAGGACCAGGTGCTGCCTGCCCTCCTTCAGGTCCTCAGCTCCGATGTTCACCACGTGGCAGCCGATGGCCGACGCCGAGTTCAGAGCCAGGTTCAGGTTCTCCTGTCAGACCCAAGACCACGACACAGGGTGTAAAGACTGGGGCTTATAGACTGAGCAGGGAACAGTGTGATCAGACTGAAGACCACTCTGGTCCTCCTCCTCACCTGGATGGTGAAAGGTGTGAGCTTCTTCTTGTTGATGGTTCTCTCGTCGATGGTGTCGGGGACGGACAGGTTGATCATCTTACTGACAGGAGAAATCAAACCAGGTCGTTACATCAGCTGATGAGCCCTCATGACTTTGATATTAATCGATTAGTTTTAAATGAAAAGTACCAGAGGACGATCCCGTCTCCCATGGCGGTGAACAGGTCGTTGTTGTTGGGATCCATCGGCAGAACGTGTTTACAGTCGCCGTCCTTCTCCAGAGCTTTATTGATCCAGTTCACAAAGGCCACTTTCTCCTCCTCTGCGGACACAAGAAAAACCACGTTACATCACTCCTCGTCTACGTCGGCCATTTCCCCCGACCTCTGACCTCCCAACCGTCGCCCCACAAAACCCGCGTTAATCAATGAATGTCAATCAATGAGTTTACCAGCTGTGTGAAGTTTTTATATTTTCTTTTCCACTTTCATTGAGTTTCAAACACAGATAAACATTATAACATCTTTTGTGTATAACAGTCATTTTAACAGCAACAATCAAACATCAAGGAGAGATGTGTTTTATTTTCTCCTGTTCGTCTTCATTCATTTACTTTGAGTAAAAAATAATTAATTTCTCTCTAAATCTTTAAATTAATTGTAGCATCAAGTTTTTGCTTTAATTAAAAATATATGTCACTTTGTCACTTTTCATTGGTCGTTCTTCTTCTTACAGTTGTTAAAGTCATGCTCAGGTGTCGCTATGTCGTTAATATGGTTTTAATCTAATCTAACCTCATCTCTTCTGGTCTGATTGTGTGTATGTGTGTGTGTGTGTGTGTGTGTGTGTGTGTGTATATGTGTGTGTGTGTGTGTGTGTGTGTGTGTGTGTGTGTGTGTGTGTGTCTACAGACCTGAGTAGGAGTGCTGGGTGCCGGACTGCTCTGAGGTTCCTGCCACGCTACAGATTCCCTCCTTCTTGTTGATGGCCTTCCTGAAGGTCTTCGCCACCTCGCTGCTCTTCAGGCTGTGGACGATCTGAAGGTGGAGACACATTGTTTATTAATATTATTACAACTAATGATCTAAATCAGTTAAATCAGTTGTTATTTACAGTCTGCACTGAAACAGTCTGGTGTGTTCCTTCAAACACATGAAGCTGGTGGGTCTTCTGTACTTTAATAAAGTAGGAGAGTTTGAATGCAGGACTTTTACTTTGTAATGATGTACTTTTACATTCTTGTATTGGTGCTTTTACTTCAGTAAAATATCTGAGTACTTCTCCTACCGCTTCCCTATTTCATCAGAGACACAAACAGTTTCATTCAAAAGGAAACAGAAAGTGAGTTTATGACATTTTACTGAATATTTATTCTTAAACGTGAGAACAGACGAGGTGAGTGATTTTCTTTCACCAACTGAATAAACTAAATACTTGGAGAAAATGTGGAATTAATTCAATTCTGTCCAGGCAGATGATGAATTGTTAAATTTTTAAAATTAAACTTTAAGCTACAAGTTGTCAGTTTCCTTTTATTTCAAGAAACAGCTTCTTCTTCGAACCATCAGCTGGTCAGTGACCTTTGACCTGTGACCTCACCTGAGTGAACTCGTCGAAGGAGAGCTGGTCGCTGGTCTTGGTCAGCTCCTGGACGATCTCTCGGACCCTGTACCCGGGCAGCGCCAGGTTAGCGGCTCTGAAGAGCTCGGTCAGCTCGGCTTTGCTGATGAATCCATTGTTGTCCACATCTGGAGGAGGACGGAGGGGTCAGAGGTCACCGACAGGGAGCAAGAAAACATAACTTTAATACTATTTTCATACCAGAGACGACGCACTTTTTGAACGCACATTCAACCTGGTCAGTGTTGATAATGTCACGTCTGAAAACTCTTAGTTCTCTCACCGATCTTTGCGAAAGCTTCTCTAAGTTCCTCCAGTTCCTCTGGAGAGATCTGCGCGGGGGTGGCGGCCATGTTGGGAACCTGAAACTGACAAAAAAAAACAAAAAAAACAACACCGTCAAATTAAAAGTCCAGTGCTGACGAGACGGGACTGTCAGACTGAGTGGTGCAGAAAAGGAGGAACCTAGAGATGTTTATCTCCTGATGCAAACTGCTGACAGTTCTCACTTCTGCTGGTCGAACACTTCCTGCTTCTGCGGCACTTCCTGTCTCACAGAGACTCATACTGTTCCTCTGCTTGTTATTGGTGTGTGTAATAAGATCTGAGCACCTGCACAGGTAACCTGCAGCTCTGACTGCTGGACAAACGTATGGAGGGAAGTTAGTTAACAAATAATCTGATACAGTAAATGTAATGACTGATAAACTGGATTTATTAATAACTCATGGCTCCAATCGAGATTGGAGCATCTCAGTGTCTGAGACCGTTAATTATAAACTTTTCTGGGATTCATCATTAGTTCATCAGATTATATGATGTTTCTCATGTTTGGAGTCGCTGAATAAATATTTTTAATCTAAGAAAACTGAGACTCGTCACATCTCGTGGCTGATTTGCATTTTTTACCTTGTTTCACCAGCACGAGTCCCAAAGTGTCACAGATATTATTTCTATTAGGAAGAGGAAAAGCAGTGAGGAAATGGACATGCAAATGAAAAGGAAACTGCTCTTTTAAACGCCTGATTAAAATCTGTATCCTAATTCATTTTGTGGATCCAGTTATTTAAATTTAATTTTTCCTCTTTTTAAACTTATGAGTTCATTCATGTACTTATCAACTGTTTTATGTTGTTTTTATAAACCTTTCTTTAATTTAAACTATTTATTGATAGATTAATATTTGATTTGTAAATTAATTTCATAATTGCTCTTTTAAAAATCCAACAATTAATTACTTTGTAATTTAGTATATCTATTATAAATAAATACATTTGCAAACACATTTATTTCTGCACATTTGTATTGTACAATTAGTTATTAATTAATGAAATTTTTATTACTTATTTCCGTGACACTTGTGGTTCTCCATATAAAATAACAAACAAGTAATTAAATAGAAATCAGAGCAATGATCCACAGTTACTGAATCCAAACAATAGATTTCATCCAGAGTGATGTAATAATGGAGGGTGGATATGATCAATAATAAATCAGGATCATTTACTGAGTTTCCCACAGGACTGCGGCTTAAATCAACATCTTTCTGAAGTTTCTGTAAATATCGATTAATTGGATGAAAACCCATAAAGCATTTTAAAGAAAAACAAACTCTGTCTCCAATAAAACTGGATCAACATGATATTAATCTTATATCTCTTTTTAGATTCTTCTTTTTGTCTAAGAAACATTAAAACATTGTCAAAAATGTAACTGAACTGAAGGTGACATCTTCAAACGTCCAAGAAAAAGTAAATTATTCTTATCAATCGACTGATTGATCGGCTGAATTTTTGAGCTCTAAAACAAGATGTTATACGTTATATTAAGTGAATTGCAGCCATCATTTTGTGGTTGTTAAGTTAAGTACAGCTCGACACAGATGTTGAGCTTTGTGTCTGTGAAGGAAGGAAACAGCTGAAGAAGAGTGAAGCAACTCTGAGAAGAAGCTGATCACATGACACAGACATTTTATTACAGCTTCTCATGATTCACTTTAACTGTGCGTTTGCAGATCCTTATTTGGTAGAGTAAAATGTGAACTGGTGCCAACAAACACACACACACACACACACACACACGCACACAGACACACATATGCTCACACACACACACACACACAAACACGTACAGCATTGAGAAAGACCTGAAGAGGACATTTTAAACCACAAAGACTGACTTCGAGCTTCAAGATGAGCGATTAAACTTCCTGCTCTGCTGGAGGAAAAATTACTTAGAAGAGAAACATCACCTCATATATTTCTGCCTGTGTCTGTATGAAGCTGGAGGGTAAAGTCAGAGTTAATGATATTCTGTCTATTTGTTTCCCTCTAACACTGATACTGGACAGTATCACTGTAAAATCCAATGCAGCATCACAGCTGTATAAAAAGAATGAGGAAGCACAGACAAATGTAATGAAGGAGAAGTCAAGATGATTTTAATATGAGGGAACTAATTCAGCATTTGTTGATATAATTCAGTATTTGTTGATATAATTCAGCATTTGTTGATATAATTCAGCATTTGTTTATATAATTCAGTATTTGTTGATATAATTCAGTGTTGATATAATTCAGCATTTGTTGATATAATTCAGTGTTGATATAATTCAGCATTTGTTGATATAATTCAGTGTTTGTTGATATAATTCAGCATTTGTTGATATAATTCAGTATTTGTTGATATAATTCAGTGTTTGTTGATATAATTCAGCATTTGTTGATATAATTCAGTATTTGTTGATATAATTCAGTGTTGATATAATTCAGCATTTGTTGATATAATTCAGTGTTTGTTGATATAATTCAGCATTTGTTGATATAATTCAGTGTTTGTTGATATAATTCAGCATTTGTTTATATAATTCAGTATTTATTCAGGCACATCAGTGACAACCTACGACTTCAGCTGTTACAGTAACGCCTCATGCACACACATTACTAATTCACTGCACATGAATTAAAAAAAAGAAAATAGTCCTCAGACTTTTTGAACTCTACAAACATGAACTGAACTGAACAAACCCCCCATTGATTTATTCAGAATGTATCAGCATTTAAAAAGTATAGAAGAAGACAGAATGACTGGGCGGCTGCTCAGACCACAGTGAACTCTGGGTAAACCTCCAACACCCGCTTCCTCCCACTGAAGCACAGACACTTTTACATGTTGTTAAAATTATGACTTTTCATACTAATGTTTTAAAAAACACAAATAATCAAATTTTGATGTAAAACAGCTGAAGTTTATCTTCATGAGATCAAACATGAGGCTTTAAAGGACGTGTACATAGATTCGGAGATTATTTTTAAGGACGTCCGTCTTATCTGTGTCGTGGCTCGTGGCAGAAGTGAGAAGTGACTTCAGTGTCTCTGCAGCTCAGAAGCAGAAATGAAACTTGGCTCTGATGAATTCAGCTCTGCGTCTCCTGGAGCCTAAATGTGGCCGAATGAGTCACTCTGACACTTTAGGTGCAGATGTCACTGAGCTGCTGCTCTGAGCTTCTCTTTCACCTTTTCTGTCCAAGTTATCAACCTTCAGCGTCGGTTGTGAGCTTGTACCTGTGTTGTTGTAATTATTTTTTCTTTTGTCTTTGCTTTTAATTTCTTTTATATTATAACAAGGAATTTGAACCAATTACTGTTTTTTTTTAATTTGGTTGTATTTTATTAATATTTGCTGCTTTTTTTATTTTAATTTTTCTCTTTTTCTCCTGGATTTCATGGTTAATTCATGTTTTATTTGCACATCTTTTTACATGCAGAGGATTAGCAACTGCTACAGAAACTAATGGAAATCCAATTAAATAAACATATAAACGATTTTTATTTATCAATGCACAGGATTCACTGATTAATCAATGCATATAAAATTAATCACCATTAATTTAAAGATTCATTTCACACTTTAAACCAAATATTTGTTGTTTCCAGCCTCTAAAATGAAGATTATCTGTTTCTTTTCTCTTTTATTTCACTGTGCTTTGAATATTTTAGATAAAATGAGACATTTAAAGACGTCGCTTTGGGCTCGGTGAAGTTATTAATGGGTATTTGTTAGTTGCAGCCCTGCAGCCACCCAGGCTTTACTGGGAATCAAACCACCACCAGGGAAGCTTCCATCCAAATGTGGCACAAATTTTAAGCAAATTTCCTGAACATCTTGAAAAGAAAATGCAAATTAAAGTGTGTTTGAATCTGCTACTGTTGTGTGAACATGAGCTGACTGGTTCCCAGAGATAACAAACAACAAATATTTTCTCTTGGAAACGCAGCTATAGTAAAATGAAGTTCACAGATCCCTGCATTCAAACCTGTCTGGTGAGAAATCTCCTATGGCCTGATGCCAGACTCTGATGTTTTCACAGGAACTAACTGTGGAACTATGGAGGTTTGTTTTTATGTAAATAAACCGTCAAAACAACGAAAACAAAAGAAAACTTCTCTTCATCCAAATTGTTTCCAACACAGAGGAAGGAGTTACAGGTGACGATGATGGGAATGTGTGATGGGAAGATGAATCCATCAGTTTATCTGTAACTCACATCTGTATCAAAGTTAAAAATGCTTAAAGGTTGTTTTGTTGTTTTATTTTAATATTGAGTCAAATTTCTCTGAGTAATGCAGAAGTGTTGTTGGCAGTGCTGATCCCACTGAGAATCAACAGCTACTGCTGCTACCTCTGTTAGCTCTTGTTTACGGTCCCTCTGACTGTTTACAGCAGCTAACAAGCTTAGCATCATCTTTAGCTTCTGGGAGCCAGATATTTCCCTCAGGAGCTGCTGGAGACCAAACCAGAGCTAAAAGAGAGGGAATAGTGACCAGAAACACAACTCCAAATGCATGATGGGTCAGTGAGTCTTTCTGCCTCCTAGTGGTACAAAATAAATCACGTAATGCAGCTTTAAGGTCTTAAAACAGAGGACAAAGCTGATGGAGCTCGATGGGCAGTAGCCTGATGTCACTAAGAAGGCAGAGCCCTGTATGATGATGCTTCTCTCCCATAATCCCTAAAAACTGCTCTGCAAGGACACAAACTACCACTCAAGACAAGGCAGCAACTTTTCTACATTTTCAACTTAAATGTCTTCTTACATCTGGACTTGCAGACTGGCTTCCTCCACAAAGTTTTATCACGGGTGAAGTGTTGTTTAGCAGCTTTATCCAGAAGTGGGACAAAGTCTTTGTTTTACAGGTGCGAAGGAAGAAACCTGTCTTCACTTTGTCTTAGTCCAACAGGTGAAATCAGGTGAAGGTGCTCTTTAATATGAGCTTTACGTACGAACAGAGAAACAGTTTACACACGAGTTTAACTCGAGTCAATCAGGCCAGATCTCTCCTCTCCTCCCCACATGACAACGTCCTCGTCCTCTTCTCACCTGCCTTAATGTCAGATCGATGACGCTCTTAACTTCACGACTTGTTCCATCAGTACATCAAAGTTTCCCTCAAACAAGTCACAAGGAACAAAGTGACAGTTCAGTAAATTTACAGAAATGACGTAATAACAAGATCTTTTTAGGTGTGTGTGTTTTAGTTTTAAAAAGTAATCAAGTAATTAAAAAATTAGACAAGAAGCTGATAAGATCTCATCACTGTCACATCATTTCGTTACCTTTCATTAACCAGGTGAACCACTTTGTAAGTAAGGCGCCCTTTAGTAAATCCTCATTTGGACTTTTTCTGAGGGGATGGACGTGTGGATCTCTTCACCCACAGACCTGCTGCTGGCTGTTTCATGGTCCTGTCATTGTATTGCGTTTTTACTGTATCATCGTTTGTGTCTCGGTGTTGTGTGTATTTTCTTGTTGAGTTAGAGGCCGTTGGTTTGTGCTATTCACTAAACACACAGAGTATTTCCTGTTTTTACCGTCTTTACATCTGAATGTGGCGATTCAAGATATCATGACGTGACCAGACGCAGTGGCGAAAGTGGTCTCAGACGATATAAAATCATAAAGCTAAAGTCACACATCACTGTGAGTCTTATAGAGACACCAGATTCATGACTCTAGTCCAAGTCATGTGACAAAGCTCTGCACTACCAGAGGGATCCTCTCTGAGCAGCGCGGCCTTGGTCGCTGCCGTCGCCGCGGGATTTGCATGTGCTGAGCCTCATTAGCATGACTGACACGTGCTTGAGTTCCCCTGACCAGATCTGCTACAGCTCCACATCCTTCATCCACCAACATGAAGAGATTCAACTCTAATGAAATACTCTTCTGTATCTATCTTCTGTACTATCTGAGCTTCTCTTCATCCTGTCGCTGGGTTTTTTAGTTTTTTTTGCAGTTGAAGTGAAGCTAACCACAAACTTCCTTTTCAGCTCGTTGCAGTGGTTTAACTTCTTCTTCCTCTGTTCCCCTGCAGGCCTCGCGCTGCCGCTAACTGCTCTCTTCTTCTCATTTACACAAGTTTGAATGATTCAAATCAAACACTCACAAAGTTTTCAACATAAACAATGTAGGTTTGTTTGTCCGGTGCTGTTTTATGAAGCTGGATGATTTGCGAGCGGAGCAGCAAGAAGTTGAAGCAGCGACGGAAGCTCGGGGTTTAGATTATGAAAATTTAGTCTGAGCAAGAGTTAATGCAACAGCAGTGGATTTCAAACACAGTTACACACTCTGTCTTCTCCTCTTTGTATTTTCTACACTTCCTCTTTCACACAAACAAGAATAAAATAAATCAAAGTCCCTCTCAGGTGCTTCTCGCGCCACCACGATGCCTTCAGGGAACACCCGCATGGCTCGGAGGCCACATGGACTCATATTTCCTTACCTGGGAGGTGATGCGAGGAGGCTGGTGATGTCTGGGCGTGGAGGACTACTTGTTGTGTTTCTGTCGCTCTCTCTGTTCCTCAGTTGGTCCGTGTGGCTGCTGTGCTGCTCGCTGCTCAACAGGCACCGACAGCAGGGCGACAACGCACGTATTCAAATCTACGAGGAAGGAAGTGACAACACAACGCTTTCAGAAACAGGAATGAAAGGTTTTGTCTTTATATGGCGATGCACGCTGGCTTCAAGGCAAGGTGACCCTCGCAACCTGGTCTGAAGGAATTTTGGTGACATGTTTCCGGGTTTGAGAGGGGTCAGCGGGACTGTGATGGTGGGAGGTTTAGGTCTCTCAGGAGTGGGGGTGTTAATAGAAACCAAATCCACTTCATCCATTCAGACTCAATAATCTGATCAAGAGGTTTATTCATCTACTCAAGCAGCCAGAGAGACAGGTGTGCAGAGAGACAGACGGGTCGATAAAGAAGCTATAGAGATATAGAGACAGACAGGTAGCTGGGAGGACACAAGGGAAAACAATCAAAAAAACAGGAAGTTATTTTGAAGAAATACAGGTGGAAAGACAGGTAGTTAAAAGACAGACACAGATGAACAGGCAGAGACACAGACAGGTGGTTAGAGACAGACAGGTAGTTGGAGATGCCAGTCGAAGCTTGAGATAGACAGGTAGCCTAGTTAGAAACAAGGGTGTAAATATAGAGACAGAACGGTACCGTTAAGTAAACAGTTAGATAGACAGGTAAGCAGACAGGTAGTGAAGAGTCAGACAGGTGAAGACAGACATGTATATAGAGACAGATCAAAAGGCAGAGACACAGACAGGTAAAGAGGGCTCCATGTCCGGAGGCTGGACACACACACACACACACACACACACACACACACACACACACACACACACACACACGTTTGAGTTGACAGTTGCTATGGCCGTTGCTAAGGAGCCTGTCTGTTGAAAGAGAAACCGAAAAGAAAAAATCTGTCAAGTAAGATTGTTATTATTTCTTCATTCTGGGTGATTTGATCAACGAGCTTCAGCCTTTTACTGATAAAATATTAAGTTAAATAAGATTAATTTGTTCAGTCGAGTCAAACAACTAGTTAGTCGGAGTTAGCTGGTTATGGTTAGTTAGGGCTAAGGTTAGGGTGCTATAATTTGTACTAAATTAAATTGATCTTACAACAAACCTGCTATTTTAACTAATCTCTACGGTGTTGATTAGTGATTGATTAATCTATATAATTGCACCATCTGTTAATTATATATTTAGTATGAAGAGTCTCTGTTAAGTCGTATTAACAGCAGCTGGCAGGTAAATGCAGTAAAAAAGTATTTCTCTCTGAACTGAACTTGACTCCACTTCACCTCAGAGACAAACGAGTATCCGACAGCTGGATTTGGAGAAAAGGAGGTCAGAGAAGAGAGGAGAAGTTTTGTTGGTGTTTCCTTGCAGCTTCATATGAACATTAATAAACTCTGCTGTACTTTCACATCCTGTCTCCTGACTCTCAGAAGTACAACATGACCTACATGTTCAGTCCACATCATGTCCTCTGACCACATCTGGCTCTTCGGAGGCCCCTGGCCCCGAAAAGGACCCCTCCTGTTGTGAAAACCCCTCCTGCTCCCAGACCTTCAGGTGAGCTCACCTCAATAATCCAGTCAGATTCTGTGAACAAGAACAAGTCTTTCATCCACTTCACTTACTGGTGTCACCACTCTTCACCGCAGTGATGCAGCCGCTGCCCCTGGATCAAGGCGGCGCAGGTACCAGGGGACCCAGCAGGCAGGATGCTGACACCCCCGCACCGAGGGTAGCCCCACCCGCACCTCTGCTGCCCGTCGCCTCCAAACGACTGACGGACAGAATCACTGCGGGTTTCCCCCGTAAACCAACACGAACCCGCCCCAGGAACCAGCTGCTGGAGCTCCTTCAGTCAGGTTGATCTGCTGCTCTGTGGCATTGATTTATATAACTCAACCAGCAGCTGCATTTTAACACATTAATAATCACTAGTGATATCACGTACTGCATCAACAACTTCCTCTATTAACCACTGTTCATCCTGTGGTGATCCAGTGATAATTTTAGCCCCTGATTTTGATTTAATTTTAGTCCTCTGACCAAAATAGTTTTTGTCAGATCTGATAGTTGTGGCTGTAAGAGCTATTTACTAGTTTGTTTGTTGGTTTTTCTATTATTTATGAATCTGTATTATCTCCTGTTTTTATGTATTTCTTAAATTATTATTATTATTATTAACAACAACAACAATAATAATAATAATAATAATAATAATAATAATAATAATAACAGTTCAGTCTGTATTTTGGCAGATGTGCGGTTCCAAGCTCCACCACCCACCTTTTGCCTCAGCGACTTCCTTCACAGCCATAATGGCTCCCAGCACAACTCCCAGTTCCCACCAGCCTGGCTCCAGGACCAGAACCAGAACCACCATTAAGTGGAAAGACAGACAATTATTTTGTTTGGATTTATTTATCATTATTATAATTTGTAGGTTTTCTTATTTTTCATATCAAAATTATAGAAATGAAAATAAACCAAATGTCTCTTAAATGTTATTATATTTCCTTTGCATCATTTTTATTTTAATGTGTTGAAATAAATAAATAAATTAAATTAAAAAGTCACGTGTCAATGACGTGCAGGTAAACAAACGCTCAGCCAATCACAGAGAGGGCTGTGGGTCAGCTGACGGCAGTGAAACGTCATCAGTAGTGTTGTCAAAATGGCAGGACACGAGCACCAGCACCACTTCTCCCTGTGTTTCTGCGACTTAATGAGGTAAACGTCTCCTCAGCCGCTCTCTCCCGGCTCGGAACCAGGTCTAGACCTGAGACGAACCGAGCCTCTGACTCAGACCGAGTCCGGGTCTCTGTGGCGCTCGGACGGCTAACTTTAGCCTCACTAGCAGCTACTAGGCTAATCGGTGTCACGACCACCCACAGCCGGTTCACGGTGCTCTTGTCTCCCCCTCCTCAGGTTGTTGTGGTCCCTGGTTGTGCCCTGCGCCTACCTCAGTCTGCTCCTGACCCTGGTCCTGCTGCTGGTCCTGCTGGGGCTCCGCATGTGGCTGCAGGGCCGCCGCAAAGCCCGCCGGGCTCGGGACGGCGGCCCCGCGGTGGCTTTCTTCCACCCCTACTGCAACGCCGGCGGAGGCGGGGAGCGGGTCCTGTGGTGCTCCCTGCGGGCCCTCATGCACCGGTACATGGGATTCAGCTGTCTGACTGTCGGACTCATGGATGTATGAAGAGTTTTTTATTTATCATACATCCATGATCCGACTATAATATCCCATTACACTACGTGGTCAAAAGTATGTGGACACCATTGTTCCCATACTTCAGTGTACTTTAGGTTGAAGTACTCAGATCTTGACTCAAGTAAAAGTATATATACGCCGTTACAAGTAAAAGTACTGCTGTAATACAATCATGAAAATGTTAAATCTAAGTCCTGAGTGCAAAATGTCCCCTGTGACTGTTACACTATTATCTATCTTATCATTACACTATAATTAATAATCCATTAATATATAATCAGTATTTTACTGTTGTATTTAGTTGAGGCGGAGCTTGTTATTTATTATTTATTTGAGTTTCATTCTGGATTTAATCTACTGATCATTTTCTCAATAAACAGATTGATTGTTTGGTTTGTAAAGATTCAGAAAATGATGAGAAACGCTCATCATCACAATGTTTGTTTTGTCCAAACAAAACAGCACAAACCTCTACAGTGATTAAAAATAAATTTAAAGTATTAGAAGGAAAAGCAGCTGGAACCAGGAAGTGTTTGAACGATTTAAATGATTGTCAAAATAGTTGTCAACTTGTATATCCTATTTAATCTATGACAAAGCATCATACTGTTAAGTACAAGTACCTCAAATTTGTTCTTAATTACAGCAGTAGTGATTACTTACCTTCCACTACAGGGTCTTGGCCTCTTAGTTCCTATGAAGCTGCAGCGATGATATCTCATGCCCATATTAATGTAGAGCTCACAGAACATCTTGACATTACGTGTTTACTTGGTCCAAAGACTTTATCATCAAATATGACAAAGGAAATCTTCACGTCTGGCTGTTCTGCTTGAAAAATTACTAAAACAATGAAGGTTGATTGATAATAGAACCGACTAATCGTTCGTATCATGAGGTTGTTTCAAGTGAAAGATAAAGTCGTGCAGCTACAATAGAATAAGAAATAGAGACAGTAGAAGTCACACACCTTCCAACCACCAACACATATTTTCAGGCCTCATAATAAAAGCTGACAGAAGCTCTGATCAGCATCAATAAAGTCCCACTGTGGTCTGGTGGTTTATTTTAAAGCTGCTCGAACTTGAACCCACCACTGTCTGAATTCACCTCATTATTCCTGAAAACAAAGAACTGGAACTAAAGTGAGTCGCTAAAACTCACTTTATGTTTTCCCCCCTCGTCCCAGATACCCCGGCGTCTCCTTCGTGGTGTACACGGGCGACCAGGGCGTGACCGGGGAGCAGATTCTGGAGGGAGCAAGACAGCGTTTCAACATCACGCTGCCTCGACCGGTCACCTTCGTCTTCCTGCGTCACCGCTTGCTGGTGGAGGCCGCGTCGTACCCTCACTTCACGCTGCTGGGCCAGAGCGCCGGCTCCATGTTCCTCGGTACGACCGGAAAGAGCGTTCAAACACAATAAGAGCTAATGCAGTGTGTTGTGGTTCGTTTTCAACGTCCGTGTGTGTGTGTGTGTGTGTGTGTGTTTTAGGCTGGGAGGCTCTGACGGCCTGTGTTCCTGACCTGTACGTGGACTCGATGGGCTACGCCTTCACCCTGCCAATCTTCCGCTACCTGGGAGGCTGTAAAGTGGCGAGCTACGTCCACTACCCCACCGTCAGTACTGACATGTTGTCTGTGGTCAGAGAGAGGAACCCCAGGTAACAGACACACACCTGCCATCCTGTCACAGCTGTATGTACCTGTCTGGGTAGAGGTTGAAACTGTCTTCTTCCTCTTCTGTCTTCCAGGTTCAACAACGCTGACTTCATCTCCAGGAACCCCGTGCTGAGTGCGGTGAAGGTGGTGTACTACTGCTGCTTCGCCCTGCTCTACGGCCTCGCCGGCTCCTGCAGCGACGTCATCATGGTGAACTCCACCTGGACGCTGGGACACATCCTGGCTCTGTGGCGCTCCCCGAGCCGCACCAGCATCGTATACCCGCCCTGCGACGTCAGGGCCTTTCTGGACGTCCCGCTGGAGGAGGAGGACGAGGACGAGATGGAGGAGGGCTGGGAGGAGCTCGGACAGGAGCTGGGGAGTGGAGAGGAAGAGGAACGAGGAGGAGGAGGAGGAGGAGGGGACAGGAAGTGCCACTCCATCGTGTCGGTGGGTCAGTTCAGGCCGGAGAAGGACCACCGGCTGCAGATTCGGGCGTTTCGCAAACTGCTGGACAGGAAAGGGGAGGGGCCCGGGGGGCGGGAGTCGCTGCGGCTGGTGCTGATCGGCGGATGCAGGAACCAGGAGGACGAGGAGAGGGTGCTGATGCTGCGGGGGCTCTGCCAGGAGCTGGACGTGACGGACAGAGTCGACTTCAAACTGAACGTCCCGTTTGACGAGCTGAAGAGGGAGCTGGTGGACGCCACCGTCGGTCTGCACACCATGTGGAACGAACACTTCGGCATAGGTGAGGACAACACACACACAACGAAAACACCTGTGTCGCATCCAGCTGAGGCTGATGAAAGTTTAGCACTCTGTAGAACTGATCTTGACAAGTCTGAGAAAAAACTTTAGATGTCGGCAGCGGTATTTCTTGTTGACCTGTCGTCGTTCATCGTTCAGAGATGATAAACAGAGACAGTTACTTTCCTCTTCAGCATGTTTGCCTGTCTCTGATTCTCCCGTTAGCTCTGATGACGTGATCTCTGATGTCTGCGCTCAGCAGTAAATGTTTCTGTATGAGACCAGGTGAACATCTGTCCTCTCTCTCTGTGCCAGGTGTGGTGGAGTGCATGGCTGCAGGAACCATCGTCCTCGCCCACAAGTCCGGAGGTCCAAAGCTGGACATCGTGGTGCCGTACGAGGGCGGACAGACGGGTTTCCTGGCCGACAGCGAGGACAGCTACGCCGCTGTCATGGAAACCATCCTGGCGCTGTCACCGGCGGCTAGACTGGAGATCCGACGAAACGCCCGGCGCTCCGTGGAACGATTCTCCGACCAGGAGTTTGAGGCTTGTTTCCTGGCGGCCGTGGAGTCTCTGATGAGTGAACTGGAGCGATGAGGAGGAGCAGACGAGGGACCGGGACTTTGTTGGGTTTTTTTTGGGGTGAAGCAGCGAGGGTCATATCTGTGATTAACACAAGCCAAGCTTCCAGCATTGTTAGTAAAATGTGACGTGGTGTCATTCCCAATCAAAGATAACAGAAAAGGAGGCCGACACAGTAAAGAGACGTCTCTGGTGGAAAACCCAGAACTGTCCTTCTCTTCCTCTGATGAATGAGCAAGAACAACACGGGACATTTCCAGTGACTCTGCATGTGTCAAACTCACATGAAGGTCGTCATGTGTTTGGTTTTCACGATGGAAGAATGACGATCAGAAACATGGAGGAGCAACAAACGTGAAGTTCTGCTCCTTCTCGTCCGCCACCAACAGACCGTTGATGCCGCGATGGGAGTTTAACATCCATCGTGGAAAAGCACAGTTTAAATAGTTCAATGTAAAAGTCACATTTGGTTCATCAGTTTAGTAACAGCCAACCAGAAACCCCGAGGGTCAGGTGTTTAAATCTATTTCCTTTTAGAGTCACATTCAGCTTCTCATCCGCCACCGACACACAAAACATTGGCTTTTGAAGGAAAAAGACAATTAATCTGCAACTATTTTGATAATTGATTAATTCTTTAAGTCATTCGATGGTTCCAGCTTCTCAAATGTGAGAATTTGTTGCTTATCTTGGTCTTAATTTACAATAAATTGAACATACTGGGGTTTTACATATTAGTGTGGAGGTGATTTATATTAATACTGATGTGAATTTGATTATCTGTCAGTTACTGACTCCTAAATAGATGTGACCAGGGTTGAAATTGTATTTTTCTGCGTTGAAGAAGTTAAATGATGTACATTGAAGAAGCACTTAAAGCCACGTTGTTGGGTCGAGGTCAAAGCCAAATCTCTCGTATTTAAATGTTGTTTCACTTCCTGCATTCCTGTTTGTGATGAGGTCCAGGCATGGAAATATAATCACGTGTAAAATATTTACAGAGTCTTTGTTTTGAAAGAAGCGCTCGTTCTATTTAAGTGTGTCCATGTGGAGCGGATGTTCTGAGCTTGTTTCCCTGAGAAACTGAAATGATGCTTCAAATACTGCAATAAATACAATCAGCAAACACCTGACGATTCATCGCTTGTTGTTTTCTGCCAACCTGTGGCAGGAGGCGGGAAACAGTGTTACAGCAAAGCAAAGCCACAAACAATATTATCACAGAGAGCAGCTTCTGTTTTACAATCACAATTCAAACGTGTGTGTGTGTGTGTGTGTGTGTGTCACAGTCTGGTACATGTTACTCCTCTGAGCCACAGAGCTCCAACTAACTATTTAAACACATCAGTGACTGAGTGACATGCTCCTTCATCACCATGAACACACACACTGTAGTTTATTCTGACTCAAGTCTCACACACACACACACACACACACACACACATACACACACTGTCCTGATGCCACAAAAACTCACGACAACCCCAAATGTGTATTAATCCGCCGCTGAAAACAGTTCCTCCTGTTTGTTCTATAAAAGCTAGTGTGAGCAGCTGTTGTAGTAAATTGCTGAGTCATTTTTAAACTAGAACCTCCTCATCGTGCTCGTATCCCTCCGCCACTCAAACTAGTTTCAGGTCACATCCCTGTTTCTCCAGAGTCAGATAAAGTATCAACCACTCGTGTGACATCTTGTCAGTGATCTTGACCTTTGACCTTTAGCCACCAAAATCTGATCGGTTCGTCCTTTAGTTCAGGTGAATGTTTGTGGAAGTGCTTGAGGAAGTTTTGTCAAGGTGTTATTGAGATATCGTGTCCACAAGAACGAGACGGACGGACGGATAACCAGAAAACAATATGGCTCCTGCTCTGACTGGCGCCGGCAGAGGAATAAAAATGAAACTACACATTTGTGAGGTGTTTGTAAAGATTTACGTCTTCAGTAGGAACCAATGGGCTCGGGGCTGACAGAGTAACATGTTGCCAGTTTGGGTCTGTACATGGGATTTGTTGAAAAATAAATAAACAGTCTCCTTCAAAGTGCTCATCCAGTTTAACAGGAAATCTGAAATCGTCTTTCCAATGATCGAATAAGGAACGGCTTCGTCCAACAGGTGTATGGTGTTAATGCAGCGATGACTCAGGTCGTCTGCTGCTGTTTATTTAAAGACGCGTTATCGTCATCGGTCTGGGACTCGTCTGAACACTCACACTGACCGTCACCTTCTTTAGGTCCGGAGGAGACGACCCCGACGTCCGCACGTGAATCCTTCAGTTCTGCACGTCCGTCCTCGCTGTCCTGCGTCCCATCATGCACCTCTACCCTTTCCTCTGCGTCTTCTGTTTCGTCTGAGCTCCCGTCCTCCATGACAAACAGGTTCTTCATGGAATCAGCCACCGCTTCTCTCAGCTCGTCCTCCGACTCCTCGAAGTTCCTGACGGGAGCAGAGGAAGTTAAACAGTTCAAAGACAAAGATCACGTTTGCTATTTAAACAGAACATGCAGGTTACAGCTCAAACAGGTGTCCTACAACGTTAGAGAGTTGTAACTATGGAAACAGTGAAGCCGGTCTGCAGCGAGCGCAGAGCGACATGAACAGAAGTGAGCGTTGACTTACGTGTCGTCATCGTCTGACCTCGGCTCCAGACGCTCTTCATCCATCTCCACATCAGAGTCCTCCTCCTCCTCCCTCCTCTTCTGTTTGTCTTCCTCCGTCTCCTCCTCCTCGTCTCCGTCCTGCTCAGGTTCTAAATCTGAGAGTAAAGACACTTCAGTGAACATCGAGCACAGCAGGTTAAACTTTCCCACTTCCTGTACGTCAGTGAAGTCAGTGCAGTGAACTCCTCTGCTGTCGATCAGTCAGATGAGAGAGTGACGTCTGACCTGCAGTCGCTGAGGCCAGAGTTGACGATGTGAGTTCAGCCTGAGCGAGGGCGTTCAGCAGGGTGTTGGGGGGGCCGTCCACCCACTGCCTGCGACCTGCCGCCTCCGCGCCTGTGGGCCAATAGGGACATGGGAAATACACGAGTCATACTGCTCTGCAACGATCCAGTTTGTCTCAGCAGGAGCTTTGAATTTAAAGCTCTGTGTGATAACTTGGCACAGTGGCGCCCCCTGGACAGAAGGTCAGAGGTCACAGCTGCACAACGCTGGTCTAAATAATGAGAAACATGATATAAATATGTATCTGCAGAGAGTCTTCAGTTACTAATAATCGATCACTAACAGCTGAGCTGCACCTTGTTCAGCCTCGACTGCAGTGCTGTTGACGGAGTCGATGTCCATCTTGCCGAGAGCATCCAGCAGAGTCTGGGGAGTCCTCTGGCTCCACCCCCTCCTCACCTCTGACCAATCCCTGAGCTTCAACTCCTCCCCCTCCTGGAAGCTGAGAGTCCGGTTCAGAGGGTCCTCGTCCTGGTCGGGGAGTTCGGGAGAGAGTGAGAGAAAGAAAGAGAAGACGAGCAGCAGCTGTGAAAAAGGAAAATATTTACCTTCTCCTCCTCTTCGTCTCCTCTCTCCTCCTCCTCTTCGTCTCCTCTCTCCTCCTCTTTGTCTCCTCTCTCTTCCTCCTCTTCCTCCTCCTCCTCTGCATCGTCTTTCATCCCGTCGTCATCTAATCGGATCTCAAACATGATTCCCTTCTGCAGAAATGACAAACCGAGCCAACAGTTGATCGAACTTTCATCTTTCTTCAGGTTTGTGCTGTTTTCTTTTCCTGAATCAGGTGCCACAGGATTCCTTCATGCCTGTCTGACTCACAGTTATTTACCTGTCAAACACCTGGTTCGTACTGCAGCTGAATGTGTGTTTGCTCTTATCTCACCTTGTCTTTGAGTTTCCTCTCCTGCGCTCTCGTCTGATCCGTGATCTGCCTCAGAGCTGCGTCGACGTCCTGCAGCGGCAGTAAGACACAGGAGGAACAGCTGTTACTGTGTTGTTGTGATTCTCCACCGTTCCTTCAGAGCTCACGGGTCAAACACGACCTGTGCAGTTTCTTCTGAAACAACTTTATTTTTTATCAGCGGAGAACAGCTCCACGATGGGCGGATCGGGTTGTGTGCATGTGTTGGAATGAGAGTGAATGAGGTGATTTACCTGTGCAGGTGCGGCGTCCTGCTGCTGCTCTTTACTGTCTACAGAAGGTTCTGGGTCTCTGGGTTTCTCCACCACAAACGTTTCATGTTTCTGTTGCGGCTGAGGCCCGACAGAGAGCAGAGGGAGATCATATCATCGTCTTATTCTGTATCTGTGTATTGATCCTTTATTTTGAGACGCAAACAGAAGGACAAACTAATAACACACATTAACTAACTAGGAACGTGGTGAACGGCAACAACAGGACTCAACACATCACCATCTGAACTCAAATTGTTTTTATTTGACTGCTTGTAGCTTGTTGTTGTTGTTGTTGTTGTTGTTGTCGTCTCTTTTCAGACTGAACATCTGTGTATTTTTAGCTAATTGTAGGATATTTTCAGCTGTGTTGCCTGTTTTGTGTTGTTTTCACTACTGACTGTTTCACTTCCATAACACATGTAAAAGCCCAACTAGGGACGAGAGTCGAGAATTAGCAGCAGCTGTAAACTCTTTGTCCCATTCAAATAAGTAAATAAACTAAATAAAGTTTTACTGCTGCAGTGATACTTTAATAAACACGACCAGGTCAGAACATAAACCCGGTGTAATGCTGGACTGTGTGTGGTCTGAAATTGAAAACTCATATGAAACTGCTATAAACAGCTGCCTGTGAACGCCCCCTGATGACTTCCACTCTAATATTTATACTTATGACTTTAAAAGAAGGCAAAATAAAGCCTTTTGAACCATCAACCAATCATGATGTATTTTATTGTTATTATTATTATATTTGTCATTATTTTGTCCTGAAACACTGACGTCACAGGCAGCTGAGAAACAGCTGAGTACCTCTGCTTCAGCTCTCAGCCTCATCATCTCCTGGTGATACTGCTGTCTGATGACATCCAGCTGACGCAGGTACTCCTACACACACACACACACACACACACACACACACACACACACACACACACACACACACACAGCAGGTTTTGATGGAGTAAACCACTGAGTGTGTCTGAGGCTGAGACGTGTGGAGTCACTGGGGATGATGTCGTTGTCCCACCTGCTGTCCCTCCTGCCTCCTGTCCTGAGGCGGGTGTTGGCGCTCGGATCGTCCCTCTTCCTGCTCCTGACCTCCAGGCCTCCTGTCGCGCTCAGCTGTGCACGGCCGCAGACCCTGACAGTCAGAGAGGAAAGGTCAAAGGTCAGAGAGGTTGCGGTGCCATTTATAAAATCAGATTTAAAATAGGTTTTCCACTGTCCTTCCTGTCCTCTACTTTCTTCCTTACATGATTATTCTGGGGCGTGTCAGAGTCCATAGATGTTAAATTTGTTCAATTCCACTTTTTAATTCTGCTGTTCTTTATAACTTTTGTAACGTGCTTATGTTCAACTCAACCTTTGTTAGACCAGAGCTCCTCATCTCTCTCACTGAGCCCATAAAAGGACATTGACTTCCTGTTTTGGTTCTGCATGGCAGTCCTGAGGTTTACAGGCCTGAGGTCAAACCTGCAGTAAAAACAAGACAGCAGCCTCCGAAAACAGGTTGTGAGTCTGCGCTCCATTTATTCTTAAAACACATTTCACATTGTCGTTTCAGTCGTTCACACGCATTTCCTGTTTGTGGGATTTATCTAAATCAGAAGGATCTTTGATGATTTGATAGTAAAAATGACCAGAATGATTGATCAGTATTTGAGTCAGTGTGTGTGAGTGATGGTACAGACTGCAGAGCTGCTGAGCGTCTGCCTACCAGCTGTTTCTCTGCTCGCAGCTTGTACTGGTTGGCCTCCTGTCTCCTCTGCAGGTATTCATTACGAGCCGCAGCCACACTGACACACACAGAGACAGTGGTTAGTATTGTTGATGGTACAGTGTTACTGACTTTAATCAAACCCCCAAGCTACAAATTCATTCATTAAAAAACTAATTAAAACATGATAAAACAAATTAATGACTTAAAGTAAAAGTTCAACATTTCAGGAAATACAATTATTCACGTTCTTGCTGGGAGTTAGATCAGAGGATTGTTAACACTCTCATGTCTGTATGTTGTATATGAAGCTACAGCCATTTGGTGTTAGCTTAGCTTAGCTTAGCATAACAACCCCCTAATAAAAGCATAATTTACAGATTAAACAAACTAGATATAATGTGTTAATCAGTGATCTTTACAGGTGCTGGCTGGTGGATTGGCTAACAGTTCCCCCCTGTTTCCAGTCTTTATGCTAAGCTAAGCTAACCAGCTGCTGGCTGTAGCTTCATATGATTGATTTGTTTGCATATTTAAAAAAATGTGATTATAAAAAGTGTGACCATGTGGTGCAGTTAGCTGCTAGAGTTGAAATAGTTTATTTTGAATGATCAATTATCATATTGTGTTTAATCATTTTTCACCAGTAAAATTTAAAATTCCTCTTTCAGTCTTTGGACTCTTGTTCAGACAAAACAAACAATCTGAAGACGTCACTTTGGGTTCTGGGAACATTTTTCACTTTCCTGACAATCTAAGACAAAATGATCAATCGATCAATGGAGAACATACTCCGCAGATTGATTGATAATGATAATCGTTGTTAGTTGCAGCCCTGTGTGCACGGTCACTCACAGCTGGTACGGCTCCACAGGAGGAGCAGCGTGGTCTCTCTCCTGAGGAGGAGGAGGAGGAGGAGGAAGGACGTCCTCCTTGTTCCTCCTCTGAAAGGCGTCCAGCTGGGCGTGGTAGTGCTGGTAGTGGCTGTCGGGCTGCTGGACATTAAACCTGCATCAGTAGTACATGTCAAACATCATGATGTCACCTGTGAGTGATGGATGATGAACTGATACCTGAGGGAGCTTTCAGAGGTCGGCTCAGTCTAATCCTGAGCCGATGTTTTTACTCACCTTTGGTTCTGTTGCCCAGCGACCGCTCTGTGTGCAGCTGCTCTTTGATGAGGAGGCTGCAAACACACATGCATGTGCTGTTAGTACAACAGGAATATACTGTACCATAATGGATATGGTACACAGGGGTTCAGCTCAATACTCTCTCAGCACAACGTGAACATCTTATCCATTCACTTTATTTCACATTTACGTAAGAGACGTAAGAGAATCTGAACAATCTCTCAGCAAGAAAACAAATAAGAACATTTCCCAAAATGACAAACTGTCCCTTTAGTAAAGTTACGTGGTAACTACAGTTTTTATATAAAACCTCTGTAACACTGTGTTTCACACAGAGAACAGAAAAACTTCAAACTACATTTAAAATGAAATGAAATGAAACTGAAATAAAAGGAGACAAACTGCAGCAGAGAAAATGAATCAATGCAATTAGCAATTACCATTTAGCAATTAGCAATAACTGAAGAAGCACTGAGATCTTTTGCTGAAGTAAAAGTAACAATAACAGTTTGGAAATAGTCTGAGGATTGAAACGTCACAGTAAGACAAGTGACTGAAAATGAATTTATTATTATCATCATTCATTTATCATTACTTTGTGTGGAGCAGGGTTGTAGACTCGGAGTGGGACCCTCCAGTCTGGTTTGGCGAGCGGCCTCTTCACGGCGGCCCCGGGCCCCTCTGCTCCTCTGGACTTGTGTGTCTTCTCTGGACGACAGCAGAGCCTCAGGTTAGATTAACAGGAAGTGGACATTTGTCAATTACTTGTCAGTTGCTTTTTAACCAGTGTCCTATATCTGTTTTCCTCCTGTATATTTTATCTGGTGTTTTTACTTTTGCTTCTATTTGATGTATTTTAGATTTTTATTATTTGATTTGATTTGATTCATAAATCTCCAAACCACCTCACACCTCTGCCTTCATTTACTTCTTGTAACTACCTGATTTAATAATCATGTAACCTTAGATATTCAACATGTCCACAGTAATCTACAGAGGAAACTGCAGTAGTTTCATGTATTAGACGCCTTTTAAATGAACTAACTACAAGCTGGATTCTTTCATTGGGGATTTTATTTTTTGTTGTTTTTTATGAGTAATTGTTTTAATTAATTCTTTGCTGATTGTGGTTGTCTGGTTTTACTGTCGTTCTGTTTGGCTGTGAAAGTTTTTGTTCCCTGATACAGTTTTCACCCATAGGTGGCATCAGCTGCCTGTTCAGTCCGCTCTTCCTGTTCCTGTTATTCTGTCTGAAACAGTCAGTGGCTCAAAGTTTAAAAAGTTTTCATTCTAGTTTTTGTCTCTGTATAAACCATGAAAAAATACGCTGTGAGTCAGAGCAAAGACAAAAGATGAGACGAATGAGTCAGCTAACTGTCGTGAAGCTGACCAGCCAGTAAAACCAGACACTGAGGCAGCAGTAACTTTGTGTTCTGATGTTACCAAAACACAACGTGCGCCAAGATGTGACGCGATTACAATCAACCCAGTCAGGATTCAGGATGTGGCCGAGGAGAGAGTCGTGTTTCCCTGCAGTTCATCACATGTGTTGAAGGCTGGCAGCTGGAGCGGAGCCAGGAGCAGCAACCTGAACAACAATCCATCTGGACGCATTGCCAGGAAACGACCACTGGGTGGCGCCAGATTCCACATTCAACACCCTCGGAGAGAAAGATCATTTTGAAAGCTGCAGTTTCTGGTGCAGGTGTCTTCAATGTTTTGTCCACTTCATCTGCAGCTAAGGTCTAAGTCAGAACTCAGTGAGCCCTCCTGTACCTGCTGTTACCTGCAGGGGTTGGATTTACTTCTTTCCACCTCAACAATCAACAAAACACAGAATCTGCTGAAACGTTTTCATACATTTACATCTGTATTTCACTGGGGGGAGACTAAATGTTAGAAACACAGCACAGCTCAACAGCACCACAGACCACTTCCTGTAAAATGATCAACACCTCCCTGAAACAGTTTCAACCAAAGACCATCAAACCCGAACGTTGACGTTCACACTCATCTTCCAACTCTGCCTTCATTTTGATCTCAAATACACAACTGCCAAGTGTCGTGACTGAGTCTTGCAGGTTGTGACTCTCTCACAGTGACAACATCTTTCCACAGACAGACATATTGCTCAAAACCGCCTCGGGGGTAGTTCCTGCTACAGTCGGTCTCTCCAGTACCACACACTTTACCACGACGACACGTACACACTCTCAATGTGAACGCAACACCAGCCGCACGGCTGTCACACAGACCGAACATTATGACCTTCACAGAGGAGGATTTACTGCAGGGCTGTTGGATCAGACCGATAATAAACTCATGTCGGGTGTGTGTGGTGTCACATATTCAGGTGTGTGCGGTGTCACCTGCTGTGTTTGCCGCTCCTGCTCTTGTTTTAGCGGTTCGCGATGCTGCCGCTCTGTTTCGACACAACACCGTGTGGCTTAACTCCTTCTGCATCACCTGCATGCACAGGAAACCACATGCACACACACACACACACACACACACACACACACACACACACACACACATTTTGAGACGTTGATGCTGAAATCTAAACATGATACTGAAAACTATTGATCTGAACTTATGCTGTCTGATTAAATATATTCACTAATCAATTTCAAGTTGTACAATGTCAAAAAACACTTTCAGATATTTACACTTAGTGGCCACTTTATTAGGTACACCTATAAAATCTAATGCATTCCAGAAGACACTGTTCAGTCAGAGGTTTCATCTGAACTATATTTATTAAGTTTGAAGAGCTCTTGATCATTTTCATCTAGAATGTAGAATCAATGGCAGATCTGTTGTGTTGCATTAAAACATATCAGTGGTGTAGTTTCCGGGGTAAGTGTATATTTTTTAAGGATTCACAAATTCAGCACCCAACTTTTAAAAACTCTGTTCAAGCTGTTCACACACAACGAGCTCCACGACTTCAAGTCAGGTCAGGAAATGTAGTTGCTCAGTTTGGCCTGATGAAATTCTCACACTACGAGATATAAAATCCAGATGATTGACATAACGTCACAGCTGTCACAGCTGTCACAGCTACATGTCCAACACCTTTTAATTACAAAGAAGCACTAATAATTCTTCCTGTGGTTGCTGAGGTTGACAGGAGGAAAGCAGCCTGCGTGAGCCGCGTGGGTTGGGACAAATGGAAAGTGAGTCACATAATTAAAGTGTGAAAACGATGCTGGTGGTGATCAAAAATTCAAATCGTTTAATTTTGATGTGTTTAAGTGATTTATATTTGTCTCAACAACCTGGAGAAGAAGCCAAGATGGACCATTAATTTTATTATATATATATTTATTATATATAGTAGTTACTATACACATAAAATCTACATAATTTACTATTTCATATTAACAGGAACCGCAATACATGTGACATTAGTTGTCAATGGCTTCGACTTTATCATGCCACTCATGTTTATTTTGGAGCCGTTTCACCACCATCCAGTTTATTTCATATTTTTTCCAGCTGTGAGTGGCTGATGTCCAACAACAGGAAACCCACAGATCAACTGTATTCAGTCTGAACACGGTCTGCTTTGAGTTTAACTGCTTTAAACCTGCTTAGATCAGTGTGTCGTCTCTGGGATTAACCGCTGACTCAGTGAATCGATCAGATTCATTACCTGCGGGTCCAGATGTTTGCTGATGTGCTTCTCCAGGAGGGGACGCCTGAGGACAGAAGAGACCGAGGGACGGTCTCGGGGGTTGACCTGAAAAATGTGCGTGTGTCATAATGAAAGTGAAAATGGTCAATGAACATAAACAACAGAGTCTTTCAGGAAGACGTGTTAATTATTCAATCATCCAATCTTTGTTTTATCCTCAAAATACATCTGTTCAATTCTGTGTCGGACACTGTGTCTTCTACAGACACTGAAGCTGTTGTGCCTACTTGACCTGTGACACACTGTGGTGCAGGATGTGATGACTCTACACTCAGCAACAGCAGAGAAGTGAACCGGTCAAAGGTTAAATACATGTGAGAGTTTGGTGAAGTCTGATCAAAGGTTGCTGTAAACACGTTAAAGAGGTGGAAGGTTTTGAACCTGTTTATAACCTGACAGTGATGAACCAAGAGCCTGAGTGTCTGCAGTCAGACAATAAGAGCTTCCTCGTGTTCAGCCCAGGATCACATCCCGAGCAGCTTCCTGTCATTCAACATTTACACTTTCCTCTTCAAAAACGCTCCTTTCACAGTTTGAACCCAGAGAACTGAGCAGGTGATTAACGGAAGCTTCTCTGACTCCGGTGAACTTTTAATTAAACAGTGACTTCTCACGAAAACATGTTACAATAGTTCCCCGTTTGCACTTGTTTTAATGGTTCCTGCTCTTGTATTTTAACAAAAACAGGCAAACCCACAGATCTGAACATCTGTTCACCCACAAACATCTGTTCACCCACACAGTAGAAATAAAGGGAATCAGGTAAAAGAAATGTCGCCGGTGGTTGAAGATCCTTTAGTAAAATACCAAGAGCAAGAAATGCTACATAAGTAAAACTACATAAGTATCATCAGTAAAATGTAGGTAAAGCACCAAAGGTGAAACTTCTCACTATGACTGGTCTCTGATTCTGACATCATCAGATCATTGATCCTGAAATACTCAAGTCCCTCAAGTCATTTTAATTACACAAATTCTTCTGCATCCACCACTGAGGCTGAGTCATCAGTCAAGTCTGAGTCATTACTCACCAAAGTTCAAGTACGTGATGTTCAAGTTTCATTCAACAGTTTGAAGTCCAGCTGTTTGAATCTAACTCGCTGCTGTTCAGCTACAAGTTCTGCACCTGCTGTTTATACTGTTCACTCACACACGCACCCTGAGGATGACGAGAGGACTGACCTTGAAGAGTTGGGTGACCAGCAGGCGAAGGTCGTAGGAGTAGCGGCTGGGCACTGGGTTGTAGCGCCCCCTGCAGATTTTACTGACCAACTGCCGCAGACTGCTGCCCTCAAACTGCAGGTGAAGACAGGGAGATAGATACAGGTAGATAGATACAGGTAGATAGGTACAGTGAGATAGATACAGGTAGATAGATACAGTGAGATAGATACAGGTAGATAGATACAGGTAGATAGGTTCAGGGAGATAGATACAGGGAGATAGGTACAGGTAGATAGGTACAGGTAGATAGATACAGGGAGATAGATACAGGTATATAGATACAGGGAGATAGGTACAGGTAGATAGATACAGGTATATAGATACAGTGAGATAGATACAGGTAGATAGGTACAGGGAGATAGATACAGGTAGATAGGTACAGGGAGATAGATACAGGTAGATAGATACAGATAGATGGATACAGGTAGATGGATACAGGTAGATGGATACAGGTAGATGGATACAGGGAGATAGATACAGGTATATAGATACAGGGAGATAGGTACAGGTAGATAGATACAGTGAGATAGATACAGGTAGATAGATACAGTGAGATAGATACAGGTATATAGATACAGGTAGATAGATACAGGTAGATAGATACAGGTAGATAGATACAGTGAGATAGATACAGGTAGATAGATACAGGTAGATAGATACAGTGAGATAGATACAGGTATATAGATACAGGTAGATAGATACAGGTAGATAGATACAGGTAGATAGATACAGTGAGATAGATACAGGGAGATAGGTACAGGTAGATAGATACAGTGAGATGGATACAGGTAGATAGATACAGTGAGATAGATACAGGTAGATAGATACAGGTAGATAGATACAGGGAGATAGGTACAGGTAGATAGATACAGGTAGATAGATACAGGTAGATAGATACAGGTAGATAGATACAGGTAGATAGATACAGGTAGATAGATACAGTGAGATAGATACAGGTAGATAGATACAGGTAGATAGATACAGGTAGATAGATACAGTGAGATAAATACAGGTATATAGATACAGGGAGAGTGACAGAAATTAGTTAACTGACAATTATTTAGATGATTCATTAATCATTGACAGACTGAGGCAACAAAGGTCAACAGGAAAATAAATGGCAGATTAATCGATAATGAAACTAATGTAATAAGTTAGTTGATTGGTTGGTCAACTGCTTTGTTCTAGACTGAAATATTTCAACTTCTATTGGATGGACTTTAATGAGAGAATGTACAGACATTCGTGGTTTCCAGAGGATGAATCCTACTGACTTTGATGATCCTCTGACTTTTCTAAATGTTATTCTTATTAGTTAGTTGCAGCAACATTTGTGTGAACCTCCCATTTACCATGACTGAATTGGCTCTACTGTGAGCAGAGGAACTACATTAGCCTTAGCTCGGTGTTAGCGGTGTTTCCAGCAGTGTGTGTGAAGCAGCTGCTGATGTTCTGGGTGTGGTGCAGCTTACTGGATGCCTCAGGGTGCAGAGCTCATACAGGACACATCCCAGAGACCAGATATCCCTGCAGATAGGACACACACACACACACACACACACACACACACACACACACACACACACACACACACACACACACACACACATTTGCATGATGAAGAGAAGATTTTAAATGCAATCTGACATTAATCTCAACCATAACAGCTTCACACACAGACTCTGAATGTGCTCCAGCTCGGTGCTGATGTTTTGACTCTCGACAGATTCAGGGAGTGGATCTATGAAGTCAACATAAAACATCAGCTTTGGAACATCTTGTGTAACTTGACATGTCTCTTGTTGAAACAGGATGCCGGGGCAGGGCTTCGCCTCATCCCCTGTCCCCCTGAGCTAAAGTCATAAACACCAGGAACAAAGCCTTAATGTCAGAATGTCAGAATCCAGAGCAGCGAAGTCTCCAATCAGAGCACAGCTACCGTCAGAAAAGTCATTTCTGGGGGAATACGACTGCTCTGGCATTTGCTTTTTTGGCCGGGGACCAAGTATGTGCATGTGTGTTTTCTCTTGTTTGTCTATCTTTGTGAGGGCCTATTAAAGTTTTTCGACTTTCAGAGTGAGGACACTTTCAGGAACTGAAGACATTTCATGTCTCTTCTTCAAAGGACTGTTTTAGACTTTAGGTTTAAGGTTGGAAGTAGGTTTAGGTGAAGGTTGGGGGTGGGAATAGGAGGGGCTCAGGCATAGATTATGTCTCACAAGTATAGAAATACAAGCATTTCTTTGTGAGTGTGGGAAAGAGGAAGCCACCCTGACCTCAGCTGTATGAGAACAACACAGCAGAAGAGAACAGACCTGAACCCGGAGAGGCGGGTAGACTAAGTTTCCTGTCAGTGAGCGAGTGCGTTCGTCTCTGTCTGTGTTCGTACATGTCGTTGAAATGAACACCCCTCTGAGCGCAGGCAATGGCGGTATTACCGCAGCGCTCTGATCACGCCCACGCGGCCGATCCACGGTCACAGTCGGGGACGTGTAGAGACTCTGTGGAGGGAACATCCTCTCTGAGCACAGGGTCAAGGTTCATTTTGATGTGAGGTTACAAGAGAAAAGGGCAAACCCCTCCCCTGAACATCGACTGTCACTGTAACCAGGAGCAACAGGCCTGTCCTGCACATGGGTTAGCCTTCAACCTAAAAGCCTTTCCTCCTCTAACAACTACAGCTGAGCAGCTAAACACAGTGACGTTACACTGAAATAAGACTGATCTCTTTGGTTCCGTCCAAAACTAGATCGTTTCTGTCAGTCAATATTTAAAACCTTCTCAGATGTTTTGGAGTTACCCATAACCCAATCCTCTGCAGTATTTGGAGTAACTCCACAGGATACACATCTAAAAAAAAAGACATGATAGCTTTTGCATCTCTTTCAGCTCGACGACTTGTACTGCTGAAATGGAAGGATGAATTTCCTCCAGCTTTTTGTCGATGGATTAAAGACCTTATCCACCATCTGACGTTGGAGAAAAGTCACTATATTATAATATACTGATATCTGTTTGAACAGTATATGTAATTAGTTAGGAAATCAACTCAAGATGACACTGTCTTTGTTTAACTATCAGTGATTCGTTTCATTCTGCTTGACTTTAAATGCCAATAAAAAAAAGCATTGAACGAAAGAAATAAGACTGATCTTGTGTTTTTTTACAAGGACTAACAGACTCTGCACTGCAGTACAAGAACAGGTGTGGTGAGGTGTGGACGACTTTCCCCTGGGACATGTAGCTTTAGCCTCCGTCTGTTAGCATGTTGCCATCAAGTGCATATTTATGACCCACTTATTAGATTCTTATTTCAAAACAACTAAAAAGTTTTCAATTAATTCACGGAGCTATCATTAGCTTAATTAACCCTTTGCTACAGCTGATTAGATCCGTCAGTGTCACTGGTTAAAACTAAGAAACTGCTTTTCTGTCTGAAATCAAAGACCCAATGTCTCAAAAATCAGAAGAAGAATGATGCTGCTCCTGCTTCAGAATTCATCGCAGTAAATCATAAAACTAAATCTGGCTGGAGACGCAGCGGGACACCACACAACTGACGCGACACTGAAACACAACCCAGAGATTTATGAACTTTGGCCGTTTTGCTGGGTTTTTTTCTTCATGAAAATGAAACCTACCAAAATATTTTGTCAGTGCAACTGTCATATATAATTTCTCAGAGCAGATGTGATGTTATTGAATACTATGACTTGTCTTTTAGAGACTGGTGTTACCAGTAAGCAGACTGCAGACTCTGGCTCCACAGTTAAAAACTAATGATGCGTTTATTACTTGGTCAGAGGCTCAGATTTCAAAACTCACTCTCTGGTTTCAATAAAATGCTGCACCACATTCTGCTACACAAGGTTCAAATCTCAGTCTCAGTCACGCCAACACAATCAATTGACCACACTTGTATTGACTTTGCATTTTTGTGTCCACTACAAGCCACCGTAGCTCATTCCAGAATGAAAGGGAGACGTCAAAGAAGAAGTGACTGTGGATGGTTCAGGTTGTGTTTGTGTTGTGACGGCCGTACGTACGTCTTGTTGTTGTACGGCCGACTCTCGCAGATCTCCGGGGAGAGGTAGTACGGCGTCCCGACACACGTCCTGGCCAGCTCCATGGTGCTGCACAGCCACAGTTAACAAACACAACACAGTCAGTCAGATTCAGTGTGGAAGGTAACTGCAGTTTTTCAAGTCTGTCTTCAAACAACAGCCAGGAGCCAGTTTTCTCTCATTCCAGAGGCCAATATTTAGGCTTCGGTCTGAGTATATCAGATCAGGTGGACATCTTCCAAAGTTCCAGTCTTTCTGTGTTAACTCACTCTTTGCGTTTCCTGCAGTGGAGAGATAGTAACGTAAAGAGAAACTAGAGCCACCGCCTCGTGGTTGTATCCCTCCGCCAACCAGCCAAGTGTCAGGAGACATGGTCACAGTCTCTCCTTCTTGAGTTACAGTGTTGAATAATGGCCGGGGGTGTTTTAGCAGAACATCATGATGTCACAGTGAAGTTGAACTTTGACCTTTTGGATATAAAATGTCATCCCTTGATTTCATCCTTTGAGATAAATTGTGTCTTAATTAGTGAATGAATTCATGAGTTAAGGCCAAAAAAGTTTTTTGTGAGATGACAGTGACCTTGACCTTTGACCTTTGACCACCAAATTCTACTCAGTTCATTGAGCGCAAGTGAATGTCTGTAGCAGATATAATGAAATTCCCTCCGGGTGTTCCTGATATATTACATTCACAAGAATGTGAGAGCACTGTGACCTTTGACCTTTGACCACAGAAATCCAAGTTTGTGCCAAATTTGACGAAGTTCCCTCGAGGCGTCACTGATCTAACGCGTTGACGGGAATGGGACGTACGGACAATCTGAAAACATGACGCCTGTGTCTCTGACTGTCGCCGCTTCATGGTGACGAAGGAACATGGCGCCCAGAGCGACAGTGTGGCTCCTCGACGTTTTTTTGGAAATAATGGAGCTCTACTTTGTTCTGGTTCACCTTCACCTTCACATTAAAGGGCCCAGGCCAGAACAGAAGTACACAAAAGTATGTGGTCAACCCTCATAGTGTACATGATCCCTCACAGGCTTCCCACCAACTAACTGCCAGCTGTGTTTAAAGTGGTCGTCCAAGTCACACCTCCCTTCTTCCGTTTCTCAGTCTTGTTTATTTATTTCTTTGCTTCTAATTTGCTTCTCTGCTGTCACAGCTGACTTCAGACCAAATGAAAGACAGACCTTTTAATTTCCATCTACTACATCAGTGATTTTCAAGTTTAAATAGAGACATAATCTCTTAAATAAATAACTTAAATAAAACAAAAAAGTGAAACAAAGTGTGAACTGGTGAAAACTACAGTATGTTTTCTACAGAATTTATTTATTTTATTCAAATTGTTTATAATTAGTTTCCTTACCTCTTTGTCCTTCTTCCTCCCTAAGATAAATAAAGTCTTATTTTATCTAGTGTGACAAAACCTTAAAATACATGCATGCACTCTGTGGTATTTACAGGACACATCTTTATTTTATCGTGAGATCAGTTTCCTTTTGCAGTCGAACAGGCTGACCATTATTTCCACAACCATGTGTGTTTACATGTCCTGGTCGGCAGTTTGTGGAATGATAATGACTTGTTTGGAAGTCTTCCATGTGTTACAGAGCGCTCAGTGATAAACAGCTGCACTGTCACTGTGTGTGTGTGTGTGTGTGTGTGTGTGTGTGTGTGTGTGTGTGTGTGTGTGTGTGTGTGAAGATGACACTGACTTACTTATTCAACATTCTTGCGATTCCAAAGTCCCCCAGCTTTGCTTTCATCCCCCCGTTGGTTAGGAAGATATTCTGGAGCAGAGGGAGAGCAGGAATGAAAGCACATCTGTGTTTCACCAGGAAAACAGTGACTGGGCATGTATCATGTTTGTGTGTGTGTGTGTGTGTGTGTGTGTGTGTGTGTGTGTGTGTGTGTGTGGAAACAGATATGATTGATGAAAGACGGTGATGGCTGCGAACAGAGACGCGGTCTGTGGCCGGTCGTGTCGAGTTATTCTGGGAGTTGGCTCACAGCGAGGTCTTTGTTCAGAACAAAGCCGAGCTCCGGACAGTTCAGCCGTACAATCCCCTGAACTCTGTAATGATAATACTCGTTCATTAAACAGCGTAACCTCGGGGGCCGTTGATAATGTTGTTTATCGTGTACAAGTTCAACCATGAATGCATGATGTACAGTCAGCAAGATACAAGTCCCTTTCTGTTTTCAGTGTCGAATTTCAGCCTCTGTGGACTGGAGAGGCGGCTGCAGGAAGTTTGTAGGGAAAAGCTCACGTTTATGTCAGTAACAGTGGAATCGACAGTGGGATCAAACCATGCTGCAGCATTGCATTCACAAGGCCATAATCATGTCTTGTGAAGTCCCAGCAACCTTGACCTTTGACCACCAAAATCTAATCAGTTCATCCTTGAGTCCTAACGAATTCCATCGAGGCGTCACTGAGATATCGTGTCCATGAGGATGGGAAGGACGGACGGACAACCCGAAAACAAAATGTCTCCGGCTCTGGCTGTCGCCGGCAGTGAATGAAGTGGATGTGTGAGTGTGTGCAGCAGTGAAGCGGGACAGTTACCTGAGCTTTGATGTCTCTGTGGAGAATCTTCCTGTCGTGGATGTGTTTGAGGCCCAGACAGATCTGTACGAACCAGGCCACAATCTGAGGAACACACAGCTCACTTTAACTCTGTGTGTGTGTGTGTGTGTGTGTGTGTGTGTGTGTGTGTGTGTGTGTGTCTTTTAGTTAGAATTATAAAGACTTCCTAATGACAGGAACATGTGGAGGATCCTTCGTCCTCACAAGTGAATAAATTAATTTCAGGTGACGAAATCAAAGTGCACAATTCCTCACAGGTATGTGTGTGTGTGTGTGTGTGTGTGTGTGTGTGTGTGTGTGTGTGTGTACCCGCTCCTCAGTGAAGGGGACTCCTCTCTGCATGTTGATCTTCTTCATCAGATCTCCTCCATCACAGTACTCCATCACTATATACAGGCTGCCCCCCTCTATACAGACGTACAGTAAACAGTGTGCAATGTGACGTAGATGCAAACAGCAGCACATGACGACATGCTCACTGTGGAGTCACACTCACCTTGAAATGAGGTGGTGAAGGAGACAATGTTTGGGTGTTTCATCCTCGACAGCAGCGTCACCTCTTTCTTTGACGCTTCCTTTTCCCTCGCTGACATCTGAGCAGGAAATTTACAAACTAACAATCCAGCACTTTAACTCATGTGATGTGTAAATCAACATTAACCTCGAACAGCTGGGTAACAGCTGGTTATTTGAGAGAACTAACAAGTCACTGCACCCAACCAAGAAATATTCCCGACACCCACCGTTAAACAGCAGTAGCTTCATAATAATCAGACAGACGAACGGTGTGAATTTTATCATCTAACTCTCAGCTAGAGAGCAAATAAGCTCATTTCCCAGAGTATCAAACCATTCCTTTTAAATAAACCAACAAATAAACAATAACTGTACTGCAGGTGAGCTACGAGAACATGTGTTGGACAGAAACTGTTCACATGCTGCCCTTGTTACCTTTCTGAGGTTGACCTGTTTGACCACACACTGCCTGTCTCCACCTCCACCTTTGTCTCTGACCAGGAAGGCTTTCCCAAACGCACCCTCCCCGATCTGACGGATGACCTCATAGTTGTTCATAACACCTGGACAACACCTGGAACAAGAAATGGAACACACAAAAATGAGGCAAAGTATGAATGATAATCTACCAGAATATGTTTTTTGTTGATTTTGACACTGCAACTAACAATTATTTTTATTATTGACTTTTTATGTGTTCAGTTTTCAGTGATGTTAAACAGAGAAATTTTCAATATCATCAAAATAGCTGCTGATTAATTTTCTGTCAATCAATGAATGGGCTTATCAACCAATCATTTGATGGCTAATGCTGTGTTTGATGTATATATCGTGTATTTTTAAATTAATTGCACTTAAATAACGATATTTATTTTCCCCAGGAGTTAAAATGTAACATGTAAATAACAACTACAGTTTTCAGTTAAATGTAGTGGAGCGAAAAATTTACAAAATTTAAAATAGAAGTACTCAAGTAGCAAAAGTACAATTACTTTAGGTAGTTTAAGTACCGCACCGTTTACTTTCCACCACCGATGAAACTGCAGATTATATTCCTCCACATTAACCGGTGGATTGAATACAATTATTAACGCCGAGTAAATTTTATGTTATTTTTTATGTTATGACGTATTTTACGTTCATAAAAATCGATGAAACTCTTTCACAGTTTAAACACCAAAGAGTCCGGGCGGAAGGAGCCCGTCACCATGGAGACGGGTACACATTCGGCTAGCTTTCAGATTAGCATGCTAACTTAATTTCACCGTCGATAGCATACACGCAAATTTTTCCTGATTTCAATGTCGGATAAAAGATTATAATTACCTTTTGAAAAGCTGTCCTCCTTCTTGGAGGTAGAAGTCACACTGAAACACAGCGGCGGCGGTGAGTTATAATGTCCTGACGGTCTGAAAACTGTCTGAAAACGTTTGTCAACTACGGCAAGCGCGAAGGGAAACCAAAAGGAATGCTGGGAGTTGTAGTTGAATTTTTTTTTTAAAAAGCTCAATCACACTGCTCTTTTGTGAGCAAAAACAAGATGAGAGTCAATTTTACATTTTTAACGAGTGACAGTTTTTTATTAATTTGCTGCATGGAATGCTGGGAGATGTAGTTAAAGCAGTTTCTGTGTCTTTGAGGTATAGAGTATTTGAACAAAAAAAAACACAACTCTGTTTCTCAAACAAGTAACTACTGTAGTTCTATAATAATCCCCAGGAGTGGAAAGTACATTTACTCAAGTAGCGTATACAAGTACAATTTAGAGGTACTTACACTTTACCTGAGTACTTCAAATTCATGATACTTTGTATTAGTTGCAGTTACTTTGTTTTCACACACAAAAGATGTGATCATCTTATAAATATAATAATAATCTTCCTTCTCCTCACTTTGTTTCTGTATTCTTTAACTTCTTAGAATCGTTACCTTTTCTCTCACCTGTGCATTAATTTCTCTTTCTTCATTCTTCATTTGATACACTTATAAACACATGTGGCTCAACTGTCGCTCCTCACAGAGGCTCTGGCCCTGGGCCCCCCAGACCACACAGACCTGTTTGGTAATCCATCCATGGTCTATAGATTGGGGGTTCAACTCACTAGTTAATTCATATTAATTGGAGATCATACCTTTAGTTTTTGAATATATTATGAATTTTAATCTGCAAAGTACTCTCTGAAATGTTTTTCACTACTTTCCACCACTGCTGATGTCTCAACAAACGTTAAATAGTTGCATCTTATATGTATATGTGTGTATATGTAGGTCAGTATGAAAGACCAGCCCAGACACACAGACAGCATCAGTGCAGTGATGACGCTGACACATTCATCAGGATAAAGTGGGAGTGTACTGTGAGGCTGCAGTTATCTCTCACCTGTCCGGTCTGTAATCGGAGCCAGAGGCTTCACAGCGAGAGCAAGAGAGAGAAGACAAGATGCTTATTTAAATCCTCCGTACGGCAGCAGAGGTTTGGTGCTTTATTCAGTCACAGATCATGTTGCTGCTGTCAGATTTTAGCCATCACACCCCAGAATGATATGCCAGGCAGCCATCGTGTGTGTGTGTGTGTGTGTGTGTGTACGCTGTATATCTGAAACACTGTGATGTAAATATAGTAAATATCATCCCATATTACATTTTCAGTTGTGGGTAAAGATCAGATCTTAATTAAATACTTGTAAAAATGATTCTGTTGCAAGTAAATGTTCTAAATATAAAATTGTAGATGGACTGATATATATTATTTGATAAATTCATTAACATGACATATGTTAGTTGTTTAATCTTCAAACTGAAGTGTAAAAATGTAAATATCCTGTAATTTCACTTGCCTGCGCCTGAACAGGGGAAAGAAATACTCTGCACATAATCCCGAAATAACAGCTGATTTTAGAATCTGAATCAGTTTTATTGGCCAAGTGTGTTTGTGTGTACAAGGGATCTGACTCTGGTTTCCAGTGGCTCTCATTGTGCTCACACACAGTACACAGCACCAATAACAATGTCCAGGGAGATGCACATGGAGATACAGCGAAACAAGGACAACAAAGCCCAGCAAAAATAAATAAACACAACCAGTTTCTGAAGTTGTAAATAAGGAAGCAGGTGGTGTAAGGAATGCTGAAATAACTATAACTGAGTGGGTGGTGTAATAAGTTGCTTTACATAAACACAGTAGGCGGTTCTGTACATTATATGCATGTATGCGTGTTAATTGCAAACTTCATGTGTGCTAGCCTAGCATTAGCTTACAGTGTTTCCAGTGTGAGCATGTCTCACCTTCAACATCTGGCAAATTCATCTGCCCGTTGATCAAAGTGGTCAAAGGAAAGGCTTCCCACCCTCAGTGTGACGTCAGAGGAAAATGGCCGCCGTGTGAATATGGTCTATCCATACAGGAACTGCAGTTTTATGACACCTCCATGTTCATTACATTTTGCAGGGATGTTTCATAAATCTGGAGGTGTGCGGGGCCTGGATGGTGATGGTGGTGGGAAGGTTGGCACCAGTCCTGACTGTCCGTCGGAGTCTGTTCTTGTCTCGTTCAGTGGCCGAGACGGAACCAGACGGTGATGGATGTGAGACTGGGTGATATCAGTGTAGAGGCAGGTGGAACTTCCTGAGCTGGAGCAGGAACTACATCCTCTGCTGGGCCTCTTTCCTGATCTGACGTGGATCACCTGGACCTGTAAAACTGAAGTACTCAATGTACCTGAAAACAGTTTTTAAGTAAATGCACTTATAGTTTTGTTCCATCACTGATTGTTTCACTGCAGTTTTTATCAAATGGTTGATTTAGTGACGGATGTAGAGCTTCAGTCTGCAGAGCAGGAGTTATACGATCAGTGTGCTGCTCTTCACGACCTTCCCTCTGATTCCTCAAGGTGACCTCCCACCACTGACCACCTGGCCCATTTCCCATCATCCCCCTGCGCGAGGTCCGTCTGATTAGTGCTTTAATCAAGAACAAATTTCCACCGTGATCGAATGACACGAAGCCTGAGCGCCTGCTGTGACAGCTGATCCCGTGTCAGTCCTCTGAGGTGATGACTTCACACATGCAGTCATGTGTCATGCATTCAAGCTCCGACTTCAGCAGTACTGATCAAAGCTTCATGTACTTGAAGTATCAGGAGTAAAAGGAGATTTTTCTGCAGTAAACTTTCTCCTGTGACATTGTCAGTCCTGAGTCATCAGTGTGTGAGCAGCATCTGGAGCATGTTCTGCTGCACCAGCACTTTCTGCCATGTCAGCTGTGTCCTGCTGTGTGACATGAACGTGTGCACATTTCCCATCCTGGTACAACAGACTGTCTATCTGCTCTCTGTTTAAAGTGCATTGTCACATACAATGGAAACGCTCAAGTACAAGTTCCTCAGAATTGTACTTGTGTAATTTTCTGTCCTGACCATCAGTCAATCTATTGTGGGTTTCAGATTCATCACAAACAAAATCCAGTGAGAGTCACTGGACAGTTGCTTTAACTTTTTTAATTTTTTCTCCTTTATCTTAATTTAAATTGACATTAATTTGGCTGATTGTTCTGTCACAAGTACAGAGAGTACAAGAGCTACATGTCATTAAAACTCAGAACAAACAGATGCACTTAGAAGAGTCATTTTTGAGAGTTTTAAACGTGTAACTTTATTGTAAAACACTGTATTCACGGTCATGTGCAGGAAGGTTGGTGAAGCCGTCCACTTCCTGTCGGAAATCTACAGACATGCGGGTAGCTCTGTGAGCTAAATGCTAATGTACATGCTAATTGCTGATTTTACATCTCCACAGAAACACATTTAATATTTCTACTCCATCACATTTCAGAAGGAAAGGTACTTTTTTACTCCGCCACATTAACCTGACAACAGCTTCTAAAATATGGTGCATTATTACAGATTAAAGACTTTGCACACACACAGCTGTGTTTCAGTTATTGTGGCTGATCACATCTGCGTCATAATTCAACAAGTTGAAAGGGGCCGTTACTGCTTCTGCATTTCTGGTCATAAACCAAAGTAATGGACAAATTCAAATGTGACCTGATGATGGTGCTAAATAAAAAGTCAGGATCAGCAAAGTCATGACTTTTCATCCATCAGTTCAAGTTGACAGTGAAAACAGGATGAAAAGCAACTGAGCCACTGGATTTGCTTAAAAAACTAGAATCATATGAATGAATGAATGAATGAACTGCCAGTTCAGTAAAATGAAAGATAAAACCCCCAAAAAAACCAAAGTCCTTCCCTTTGATGAGTTCTTCAATGAATGAGTCAGAGGGAAAAACCGACAGCGGCTGTTTTTTCTGTTTTGTTTATTGTGTTGGTCTGGTCATATCTTTGAAGAGATTATATACACAAATTAGTACAACAAAAAGAATTATCCAAAAAAATTACACATTCAAAAAAAAAAAAAAAAGACAGACAACCCTCATGAAAAAGATTTTAACACAAGTGTGTGTTTGCTGTGAACTCTCTGCTGTGAAGTTTATTTTTAATTTCCTGTTTTCCTACTCAGCTCTTCTACCAACGTATTCTTAAAGCTGAACAAGAGAGACACGTGTCCACACTCTTATTTTAAGACCATTTTCCAGTTAAGAACAGGTGCAGTGTATTAATAGCTACAGCAGACAAAATACAAAAACAACAAGTCTCCCTGGGAAAACCAGGGTGAGTGGTACAAAAGTCGCCCTTTCTCTTGAAATTTATGTTTGGACTGAAGGAAAAAGCAAACTGTAAATCTACCCATGTCTATTAAAATATATGTTCATGCTGTAACTGCAGTTATTTTGATTAAAATAATTTACTCTTTTATACTATACTGTCTTTTAGCTTGTTATTTTTTTTGAAAAGCTTCCAAGAAGACCCCCGTACAGAAAGTGGAAAAATACATGACTCTTCACCTTTTTTATTTCACAATCAATTAATATTTACCACACAGCTTCACATTTCACTCCGCTCACTCACTCAAACTACCTGAAGTAAAGGACAGAGGAAAAAAAAAAAAAAGGACAGGTGAGGATTAAAAACACAATCTCACTGCACGCCAGTGACTTTAAGAGCAGGTGTGAGGCGACGAGGCGTCTTAAGGCTCGCAGATCAGAGTCTCCACCACGAACGTGCTCTCGAAGTGACGGATCTTGTGGCAGTTCAGAGCTTCACGTTTCTGCATGCCTGTAAGACGAGCGGAGGGGGGTTAGCATCCTGCTTACAACAATGAAATTAGCTTTTTTCTTTTCCTCAAGTAAAAACCAGGAGTCTCCCATAAAGGCCGGGGGCGTGGCCGACCCGAACAAATAAAGGCCTGTCATGTAATGTGCAGCCAGTTAAGTATAATCTACATCTCTATTGCTTTAATTTCACACACTCAACAATATAATCAAAATACACTTTGCTGTTCTTGATTACTCATGAAAAATATTTCATTCATTCTGATCCACTTTGCTTTGTCTTCCTTGAATCCTGTTGTTGACTGCAAATTTTTCACAATAAAAGCCTTGTTAAGAAATGAAGGGCCCACGGAACACCGGAGAGATTTTAATTTGAAAAAGTACCAGGAAGTGCTGAGTTCATATTGAAAGTGTAATGCAGTAACTTCTACAGGGTAAAGAATCAAAATGAGGTTTCTTAAGGGAACTTCTAACCGAGGGAATCAGTAATATTTAGAAGTAAAGGCCTGTGACCTTCTGCAGTTGAACTATATAAAGTTATTTCACTGTTTGAGGAAATACAGTATCCTATAATTTATTTTTCTTTTGTTCAGTTTATTTCTGAAGATATTTTGAATTACGTCTGTGTAATCAAGGAGTGCCCGACAATTCATCACAGTGAACTTCACATGAGTGACATGATATAAACCAAGATAAATAGAGGGCCGGATGATGTAATGTTCTTACCCAGGATCCTGTCTCTGCGCTGCAGCTTGAAGGTTTCTTTGCCGCGGCACAGGTTGTAGATGAAGTAGCCGAGCTGGTCGACGCGCTCCAGGCGCTCGGTCACAATCATCTCCTCGTGGACCAGGTAAGACTGAGGCAGGTAGGTGCCGGCCTGGACGGAAGGAGGATGTTCATATACACAGTCACCTCTCCTACTGTTTTAATGTCTTAGTCTTATCTACTGGGTCCGATCTGTTTTTACTTGATGTTTCAAGCAGATCGTGATTCCCTCTCCCTACCTTGACGTTGATGAGCAGCTCCAGGAAGTCTCTGGGGGGCATGACGATGGAGGTGTTGAGCGGGATGACGTAGCACTTGTTCAGACTCAGATCCAGGTAGGCGGTCAACCTCTGAGACAGAAGACAAACTTTAACACACCAAGAAAACAACCAGGCTGTGTTTTATTTCCAATGTGTTTCTGTCACGTCGTATAAACACTGTAAATTCTGAAGTAGTGTTTGTCTTTATTCACCTCAGCTGCGCAGAGAAACACGTGTTTATGTGGAACAGGTTTATATTAAAGACAGACTTTTATTCCTAATTTCACTAATAGAATAGATTACAGGTAATTTCACCTCCTCAGCTGTAGTTACTAGTTACTTTTCTTGTGCTGGTACTTTTACTTCAGTTAAAGGTCTGAGTACTTTTATTAAATATAATCAGTCGCATTTATATTACAATGTAATTAAGATGACATGAGGTAAAACTGTTGATCAGTTAGTGGATCAATACAGACGCATGTGTCCGAGTCTCACCCTCTGGAAGTCGTGGACGATGTCTGCTGGATCTCCGTCGTCGAACTCCGGCACGGGGACGTTGATGAGCTCCACCTGCTCCCTCTCCAGCACCTGGATCCTCTCCTCCAGCTGCCGCAGGTGGAACTGGCTTGGCAGCTCCACCTCCACCTGTAAACCAGTTAAACCAGTTAAACCAGTTAATGGAGCAGCTGGCTGTATGGGCGGGCGGTGACATGGTCAGTCTGGGCACATCTCATGTTGCGTGCGCAGTCAGACGGAAGGTTGTGATGATCATCTGCGTCTACGTCATTAAATCAGTGTCTCCTGTAGTGCTGCACCACCTGCTGTTGCCACGGTAACCACAGGTGCCACTATATCGGCCCGGACTGATAACATCCCACAAACTGTGTCAAGCAGCGATAGAGGTTTAGAAAGTTTCAGCCCATTTAGAGCAAAGTAGAAACTCTGGTTTCATTTCACTTCCATGTGACATAAAAAGATTTCGACACTTGTTTGTTTGAGGGAACATCAAACGTAGAGACGTGTTCGACTGACTGAGCCGACCGTGTCACAGAGAGTCAATCAGTCAGTCAGTAACTCGGGTCAATCAATCAGTGACTCGGTCTGTAATGATTCATTACGCTGGAGTTCATGTCACATGGACTGAACAACACACGTGCGAATGTAGGTGACGGTGTCGTGTCGTGACGTACCTCCTCTTCCTCCCGGATCATGAAGTCTTCCTCGCGGTAGTTCACCCCGCAGACGAACACCTGCCCCTCCTGCAGGGACGAGGGGAAGAAGAAAAACATGGATATAACCAGAACGTTATGTTTCCAGTTTGAGCACACGTGATGGTGTGTTCAGGTGTCGTACAAACACCAGGAAGTTTGAGGTTGTGTAACTTAACGTTTGTACACACTGTATTCTCTGAACCTGGAGGTGAGTGACGTGTTAATAATCTTTTTAATTTCTCTTCCTGACGTTCCTTCTCTCCAATAAAAGCTCATTGTTGTCTCCTACGTATCTGAGGTGTAGCAGTAGCAGCTGCTGCAACTTTAGAGTCTGAATGTTTGGGCTCAACAGCTACAACATAAACCCTTAAATACAAAACTATAAATCCAGCTTTAGACGGAAGAATAATCCAACTCTGTCAAACTCAGACATCCTGAATAAACCTTAAAGATTCAGATAACGACAACAACTGTCAACACACAGACAAGTTGACTGCACATTTTTCATCCAGTCACGTTTTGTTTTTCCAGATTTGTTAAATACCTCAAAACCTTCAGATCAGTCGGACATAAAGAAACTAAGTAAAGGAGGAAACAAACAAACTAATATAAACTGTCGGACGTGTTCAGACACACGTGGGCTTCATTTATCATAAAGTGTCTGGACTGAATGATGCAGTTATTAAACTCCATTCAGACCTGCCTGGGTGCTGTAGGTGAGACAGGTGAGACAGGTGAGACAGCTCACAGCAGTGGTTGGTGTTTACCTGCTGAAACCTGTCGGGTCGTGTCAGTTCATATTTTCTCCTGCAAGATGTCATTTACATTTTACGTGTTTCATCCTCTTGGTTCAAGTACAGACATGAAATGTATTTTTATCTCTTTTAGCTCGACCCGGCTAAAGCTAACAGTCTAAATCCTCCATTTTACCTCATTGGTGTCGGAGACACTTCCCCACCCTTGCCGGGGATGGCTGCTCACCTCCAGGATGTAGTAGCGGTACAGATAGGCTCCTCCCACCACCACTCCAGACAGCATGAGGGCCAGACCCAGGCACATGCACCAGCACCAGGCCCGGGACTGGTGACGCATCGGCAGAGCGGCCTCCGCATCCTGCACCAGAGAAGAAGAAGAAAGAGAAGGAGAAGAAGACGACGGGTGATTAGAGGTGATGAGGTTTGAATGTTTCAAACATATTTTTTAATTCAACCACATTGTTACAGACCATTTATTATTATTACATAATCTATCCAGACCCCTAAACTCCTCCCATAAACTTTGCATCGGTCTCCAAAATGACACAGAGTGGCGCTTCTTCTTTCACAAGAACATCTTTGGCAGAGCTCAAACAAGTGCAGACAGCATAATTAACCAGACATCAGTCAGGAGGCTGAATTAATCAATTAATTACATTAATCACAGCTGAGTAAATTTGCCTGTGACTGTTTTATTGCAGAAGCTGAAATCCAAAGTTCTGTCTCCACGCTGATAATTAATTATTCAGCCCTAAAACTAATCAGCGGCGGCTTGATTTGCTTTCCTCTGACACTACAGGGCTGCAGCTCACAATTATTTTCATTATTAATTAACCTGATTATTTTCTCAATTAATTAATTAATTGTTTTATCTATAAAGCCCAAGCTGATGTCTCTTAATGTCTCGGTTCGTCCAACACTCAAAGATTCAGTTTCAGTAAATCAGCACGTGAGAGACGTTTGGTTTTACTTGAAAAAACTGGTTGATTATCGAAAAAGTTGCAGATAAATTTTCTGGTGATTGACTAATTGATTAATTGACTAATCGCTTCAGTTCTGGTGACGTATACAAACATATGTCAACGAAGCAATAGGCAAATATTATGTCAATATTAATTGTTTATTTCAGCTTTACAGTGAATGAGAGAGAACTAGAATTACATTCACTGTGCTTTTATTTCTGCAGCTGCTCTGCTGTTTAAGTGTCGTACGGAAACACTTCATCTTTTTAAACTCAGATGTTTTCATTCACCACCAAACACACTTCCTGAAAAGATTCAATAAGCAGATTCAGCTTTGATTAAAAACAAAAAAACTATCAAACAGCCTCCCTACTCTCAACAACATGAAGCCAGAGCCACAGCAGCCAGACCTGCCAGGAGGCTGGAAACTCTCCAGGGCCACGACAACCACAGGCCAGTGTGTGTGTGTGTGTGTGTGTGTGTGTGTGTGTGTGTGTGTGTGTGTGTGTGTGTGTCAAAACAAAGGCTTGTTTGGATCGGATGAAGGAGGCTCCACATCTCTTTTCAGACAGACAGAGTAACAGGGTGACTCATCACGATGCCGAGCACAGAGGGAAAACAGGGACAGATTCAACATCTGAATCACAGTCCACAGGAAAAGTGACAAAAGTAAAAACACAGGAAGAGAAAGTGAAGGTGTGAAATAACGAAGTGAAGAAATCTGGACAGTGCTAATGGTCAGCTTCTCCTCATGGTAGCTGCTGAAATATGACGTATATAAGACGAAACAACAGGTCAGGCTCCAGGTGTCTTTGACTCTGCTTGAATCAGGTTTCATGGTCACTTTACCTTCAGGTTTTACTTCCTGTTTTTATTTTTATTATCGTTGTGTTTTATGTGTTTCCTGTGGCGGGAAGTGTTCCACAGACGCAGCTGCAACAATTAATCAAAAGAAAGTTAATCGGCAACTATTCTGATAATCGATTCATAGTTTGATCATTTAAAAAAATGTTCACAAACACCATGACAACGACAAATCACTGTGTTGTGTGTGTGTGTGTGTGTGTGTGTGTGTGTGTGTAAATATTGAAAAGCACAGAGGAGGCCAGGTCTTATCAGCCCCTGGACTCTGGCCAGCTTCTCTCAGGACGAGTCCCGACACGTCTCCTGCTTTCATCTGCTCCCGTTAGAAACCGAAGAGCTTTTCTGGGAGCGGGAGGAACGGCGTGAAGGTAAACAGCCAGGAGTCACTAAGGACGAGCTGCGCCGCTCTGTTGTCGGTCTCCATGAACGACCACCGCGTCGTCTGAAAACACAACCTGCGGCTTCACCTTCACAAAACTCCGACGACACAGACGTCTCCCGGATTCACTCGCAGCAGCTTGGGTTTGTTTTTGTCAAGTATTGATCAACGTTCTGTACGACATCTTCCCCTGGCTGCTGGGAGTCAGTGAAACAGAACCGCAGCTATTGATTACTTCTATTTGTGATAAACGAGTTTCCAATTAAACAATCAATTAGTCTCCAAAATGTCAAGAAGAAAACAGCCGTTACATTTTCCCAGATCTCCTTCACTGATGGAGCCGATTGTAAAGCAGCTGGCCACGTGAATTTTATTTCCCGCCCAGATCTTCTTCAGTAATAAATTAAATAAAATAAAGTGTTAAATAAAGATACCAAACCAGATGATTTAAGAGCTGAAGTCAAACAGAGCGTCAGTGATTTTCTGTTTCAGTCATCACAGAGAAAAAGGCTCGTACCCACGTGATCCCCTGCTCATCTTTCATCTGTTTTGGTCACGACAGAACTCCCTCCGTGTTTCTGTAAATGATGTACGACGGCCGAGCGAGGAGGAACGCTAGGAGAAGAGGAACCGAGCAGTTTCAGGTTTTAGCTGCTTAAAGACTAAAATAAGAGACAAACGAGGAAGTGGAGGGTGAAGCTTCACACAGAGAAAAGAGAGAGTGTGTGTGTGTGTGTGTGTGTGTGTGTGTGTGTGTGTGTGTGTGTGTGTGTGTGCTGAAACACTCCTGGTGTTGGATGGAGAGGTGTCTGACAGGGACAGACTAAAAGGGAACACTTCCTCAGGCTTTTCTCTGTAAACAGCTCGACTTCTGCTGAGCAGACGTTTGTTTGTTTGGACGTTGAGGGAAGAAAAAGAGGAAGTGAAGATGAAATGACACTTGAGGATATTAAACAGCTGGCCCTGAACTGAGTCTGTCAGGCAGACACACTCTGGATCGATGCTTCAATTAATAACCGCTGTCATTATCGACTAATCTGCTGATATTTTTCTCAAAAAATTAAGTTCATAAAATGTCAGAAATCCCTGTTTCTTCGGAGGAGACATCTTCAATTGTCACATTTAGCCTGAACAGACCAAAACCAGAAGATACTTTGAGTTTAATGAGATATAAAACACTTTTGTTTCCTAACTTTCCTTTGATTATTGGAGCCTTTATACACCGTCAGCTGGTCTTCAGTGTTTCACTTGTTCTGTCTGAAACGAACCTCCAGTTTACTTGCGTCGGACAGATGACGAACTGATGAACTGGCCTTCACCGTCTTAGTATAAAGTATATATTTTTAAATCTCATTTTATTCACTTCTGTAAATCACTCTGTATTTCCTCTGTTTTATGAATAAAGCTGCTTCTCCTACAGACGTGCTAGAGTGAACCTGTCCATCAGATCATAACAAAGGTCGTGACCCTGCCGTCAAACTGAAGCACTGTTCAGTCCCAGATGTTCTCCAGCTGTGTCAGTAGAAATGCACTGTGTGAGAAACTCTCCAGAGTTGCAGAGAAATCTTCCTGTTTCACAACACTCACCAACCGAGACCCAACAGGCCTTCACACGAGCATTTCATAACTGCTGCACGCACACGCTCATTTACACACCCGTGTGTCAACACAGTGAAGCACGCCGGCGTCACACAGAGCAGGAACAATATGTTCTGTCAGAAAGTCCCAAACACTCAGGGACATGGTTTCCATCGTTTTTTGATCAGTTTACATCAGTTTTCGTATGATGAGGTTTTAATTTAAGAGTTTCTGTTAAAATATAAAAACAATAGTGTAAAAAAAAAGATTTGTTTTCTGTCTTTTTACACTGAATGAAAAACAGAAAATCCTCCGTTTAGAGAAGCTGAAACCAGAGAAAGTTTTTAACTGATAAACTACTTAAAATATTGTGTATTGTTTTTAAATGACTTTTAATCTATTCATCAGTTAATTAACATGTTTTCAGCCTTTGATGGTTTCAGGAGTAAAATCAAACAATTTTCACATTAACATTTTCATATTTTAATTATCAGCCTTAATTAAGCAGAAAAAGCAGTTGAATACTGCAGATAAAAAGTTGTGACTAACAATTATTTTCATTATTGTATATTCAGCTAATTCATATCTTGTTTAATCACGGAGTCTTAGAAGAATTCATCAAAAGTTTTAACAATAAAATGTCAGAAAAAAGCAAAAACAAAAATCCTTTATAATTCCCCAGAGCTCAATGTCACTGATTCATATTAGACCTGTTGCTATCTGTTGTTTCTGTTATCAATGAATCAGCTGATTAATCGATTAATCATTTAGCCTTGAAAACATCATAAAACACTGACAGGTAACGTCTTCTTTCAATCCGTCAGACACAAACAGATCATTACTTTTGTATCATGAAGGAGAAACTGGAAACAGCAAATGAATCTTTTATCAAAATGGCTGCAGATTAATTTTCTGTTTATCGACCGACTGTTTCAGCCGCACTTCAGATATTAAAGCTGCTACAACAACTTCTTCTTCTGCAGCCATGTACGAATGTTTTATGTACTTGTCACTTCCTGTTCTCATGACTTCAGCCTCGGTTCTTATCTCTGACAAACAAACAGTTGCAGCTCGGTCAACTCTCTTCCTCTTTTGTTGTCACGTCACTTCTGCTTCGCTGTTGTCGAGTTTTTGTTTCTGCGGATGATTCGTCTCTTTTTCATGTGATTTTATTCTGAAAAGGTTTTTATTGAGGCTGTTGGAAACCTCGGTGTGAGCTGCTGAGGGGAGGACGGAGGTTTACTCTGCTGGTTCGTCAGGGCTGAACTCACATCACAGTCACACTACAATGACTGTCTTTGTGAAAGTGTGTGTGTGTGTGTGTGTGTGTGTGTGTGTGAGAGAGAGAGTGTGTGTAAGTGTGTGTGCCTTTGAGATGAACCAACCAGCGACCACATTAAATGGACTCACACTGTATGTGTGTGTTGTTGCGGTCTCTTGAGACATCGGGGCTTCTGGGTAATTTCTTTCATCAACATTTCCAGACAGTGAACAGCAGTTCCTTATTATCATTTACTCATTATTTACTGCAGCTAATTATTATTTACACTTTTTTTTTTTAATTAATCAATGAATCATTTTGTATAAAAGTCAGAAACACCAGATCCAGTTCCTCACAGCTCCAGGTTCTGGACTCAAACTGCTCGTGTTATTGAATTATTCTAATTAGGAACAAGCCCTGATTAAAAACTAATTAAATCTGTTGTATAAATGATTCTGCAAACATTTGCCATAATGTGATATTAATAAAGGAAACTACTGGTTTTAACAGTAACGTTAAGTCATTAATGCAGTAAAAGAGTTTGTGCTTCAGTCTGGAACAAATCTAATGTTTGTTAAAATCATTACACCTGTCAAAGAAGACGTCTGAGAACATGGAGGCATCAGGTTCGACATTTTTGCTTCGGTCGATTATCAGAATAGTTGCAGTTTAATTTTTTTTTTTTTTTTTCAATCGACTAATTGATTTATTGGTTTTTTCTAACTGAATCCAGCTCTCACACTCACCTGTATTAAATCAGCTGTGTGTTGTTTTCATATTGACTGTGTTTTCAGATGTTTGTTAGAAGCTTCTTAGACTTTTGTTTCTTCTCCGTTGTTTAGATTTTTAACTGAGGCTCATTTCATGCTTCACGGTCCTGTTTTCCGTGGCCCCTGATCCTGATCCTGATCCTGATCCTGAACACGGTCCAGTCCTCCAGTGAGGGTCGGCCTGCAGCGTCCCGAGCATCGGTCCACCTGAGAACAGCTTGTGTTTGTGTCTCCGTGGAGACAGGTGAGTATCAGTGTCCAGGACAGGTTTAGTTTCAGTCTGCTGGCAGGACCACATGAAACTCCATCCTCCGCTCTGAGCCGCACACGGAGACGCTGAGGAGGCCGACACACAACGACCACTGAAGCTAAACTCAACCGGTCAGAGAGATTTTAAAAGGAACTCTGACTTCTTCACCATCAGGCTTCAACAATTATTTTCATTATTGATTAATCTGCCAATTATTATCTTGATCAAATGTCTTTTAGTTTTCCAATTCATATCGTTTGTTAAATCCGACCAACAATATTGTTCGTTCACTATCTAATGTGATGAAAAAACAGCAGAAAATCTTCACATTTAAGAAGCTGGAACCAGAAAAAAGTTCATCAAATTCATCAAAATCACTAGAATAATTAAATGTTTGCAGCTCTGGACGTGATGTAAGCATCTCGTGGTTTCTGGACTCAGCGTGAACCTGGTTCTGTTCGTCTGCGGTGACGTGTGTCGGGTTATGATGAGCAGGAGCTCACGGGCTGAAGGGTGTGTGGGCCTCAGCGCTGCTCTGTGTGTGTGTGTGTGTGTGTGTGTGTGTGTGTGTGTGTGTGTGTGTGGGGGGGGGGGGGGGGGGGGGGGGTGGAAGGTCGTCCTCTGCTCCCTGAATATCTGCCTGCTTGGTTAATCCTCCGTCTTCTTGAGTTTTAATGGTCGGCGCCCTGTGGGGGGGGGGGCGGCTAAAGCTCCCTGACTGAGTCTCTATCTGACTGATTATAGACTGTAATCCTGTCCAAGCAGTCCACAAGCTTCAGACACACACACACGCACACACACACGCACACACACTGTTATCTTGTAATTAAAGCAGGTGGCAATTGCTAAACTGTCACTACCCTCAAATGACTGCTCTAAGACTTACTGACACTTGCTGTATTTGTCTTTCAACAGAACTCAGCTGATGCAGTTTGGTCGTGTGTTTCAGTTTGAATCAGACTGAGGTGAAGTCGAGTGATTTCCATAAACAAAGTGCAACCGGAGATGGAAATAGTTTACATTTTATTTCCATGTCAGAATGAATGAGCTGTTGACGGCTGCAGGTACAGACCCCGCACCATCACACAAACAACCGTATCAAACAGCACAGAGACAGTGTGCAGTGTCAACCCTGTTAAAGCTGCAGTTCACTATTATTTTATTATCAGTTAACCTGCTAATTACTTTCTCAATTAATCATTTCATCTAAAAAAAAAAAACACACCTTCCAAAGTCCAAAGGGGCAATTTCTTGTTCTGTCCAAACACCAAAGATTCAATTGATCATCACATGAGATGAAGACTCAAAGAAGCTGAAACTAGATAAATGTTGACTTATTTGATTAATTGATCGTTTCAGCTCTAAACTGGGGAGTTCAGTTACTTATTGTGTCATGAACATACAAGTACCGAGCACACATGGAGCTGTGAGACACTAAAACAAACACTGCGGGTGTATATTTATCAAGCATGAACAAAGAACTCCGTAACAACGCTCCCTTCCTTAAACACACCTCAGAGTCAGACAGAGGGAGGACATTTTACCGAACGCCGCCCTGAAACCCTCATGTAACGAGCAATAAAACATGGAGGAGGCTGCGGCAGGGAGAAAATGGGTGGAAAGGCCTTGTAATTCATACATGGAACAAAAAAGACAAAGCGCTCAGAGTGGCTGCTCCAGGATTAAAGACTGACCCCAAACTGAGAAATCATGTTTCCTTGGGGCCTGAAGAAGCTTTCCCTTCACTCCCGCCATATGTTTGTATGAGATCTGCTCAGAATGACCCACATGAAGCCACTGATGAGCCGTGGATCCCTCTTGTCATCACATAACACAGAGAGGGTCGAACAAAGACCGTTTTAACAAAGTCTACCTGCCAACAAACTAAATAAGAAACCGATGTTTAATTTCTATTATCACTGTATCCAGAATCTAAATGTCCAATAATCACTCTTCTGCAATGTTGGACTTGTTTTCTGTGCAACATGAATTAGAGAATAACGACGCTACAGCTATTAAAACACACATCAAGTAAATGATTTGGTTACATAAACAGCTGTCAACATTTCCTGCATCAACCATGTTCATATCAGGGTTCACTGGAGGACAAAACAAGATACAATCATTTTCATTTCTATAAAAATCACCAGTTTTTCCTCAGAGAAATACGACAAATTCAATTCAGATGATAAAACTCAGTTAAAACTCGCTAACTGGGGAAAAAGAATCAGAACTGCCAAAAAATACCAATAAATCTATAATCCTTCAAATAATACAACACAAACATGATTCAAGATGTCTGGCTGTTTGTTGATGATTCAGTGACTCACAATCATAAAACTTTAATGGTCAAAGTCTAATGAAATCAGCAGCACAAGGTTCATCCAGGAAGCATCACATGAAGCAACAAGTGTGTAAAATCAGCTCTTCATCCGGAACAAGTAAAAATAAAGTGTCACACCGTCACATTATCAGCTACAGCTCGAGCCACGGCGTCTTAATAAAGCGTCTTTAGCATCTGCGCTCACAGCAGAGCGTCTCTGAATATTTCCCACTGCTGCTGCCGAGTTTCAGCTCCTGGAAAACTCACATTTACATTTAGAGTCCAACAGAAACTTGAACCACCAGCATCAATTTAACATGTTTATATAGAAGAGGATTAGGGGGACATGTGAATGAAATTTTTGTTTTTAGAAAAAGTCAGAATTTTGATTCTGATCATTAAAAAAAGTTTTCACATTAGTTTTTTTTTTTTATTTATTATGACTTTAAATTAAAAATTCTGACTTTCTTAAAAAATAAATAAATAAATAAAATTCTCATTAGGGCCAAATGTGAATTCAGACTTTAAACTCAGAATTCTGGGAACAATTAATTTCTTTTTACATGTGGTCCAAATCCGCCTGCGTACTTCTAAATACCTGATAGGAAATTCAGTTATTTTTAAGCCTTTCTAATACCTGCAGATAACCTGATGATTTTCCCCGCCCCACCCCAGATGAAGCTCATGTGAGAACCGAGTTGTGAAAACCAACCTTTTAATTAGCGTCACCCACACCTCACTGTCATGTACCGACACAGGCTGAAGGTTAACCTGCTGCAGGCCCGGCGGGATTCACATTCTCAGCCGCTGATGTGATCTCTACTGCACCGAGCTGACGGCACGGTGTGACGCATGTGCTCAGGTGTTCCTACCTGCTCACCTGAGCCTGAACCGGCGGCAGGTGATTTTCACTCTTTCCTCTGTGGCAGTTCTACAGAGGAATCCTCTATTTCATTTTACTGTTTTTAAACCCTATATCTATGTGACCTTTTTTATATCTTGTCTTAACGTCTTCGTCCCCTCTGTGCAGTGATGATTCAGTCGGCACAGAGGTCACTGTCATCAACATCTATTTTGTGTTCTGCTGAAACAACCAGTCAACAAATAAACCAACTGTCAATCAACTGAAAGTTACTCTACAGCTAATTTCACAATGAAATCATGAAACTCATTTAAAATTTACCCAAGATTTCCTGTTAGCAGCTTCTCAAATGTGGGTGTCTGCCGTCAGGTATCAAAGTGAATCATGCAGGTTTCTAAAGTGAGCCGAGCTCATTATGGCCTGGATCTGTACATGAGCCGAGTCAGCAGCAGGAAACTGTTAATCTGCAAAAAGTCCAACTGTGTTCACTAAGAGATGATGCTGATTGACTCCATTTAATCCTGTCTGAGTGCACAGCACAGACAAATGTGCAATAACTAACACAGTCTCATCTATCACAACAGAAGTTTTTAATCACATGAATGAAGCAGAACTTCTATTCTGTTCATCGATTAATCATTTATATATAAAATATTTGAATTGTTTCCTGGTTCCTACTTTTTAAATGTGAAGATTTGATGATTTCCTTTGTCATGTGTGACAGTAAACTGAGCATCATTAGTGTGAAGAAGACAAAACAACATCTGAAGACATCACCTGGAGCCATTTTACTATTTTCTGACATTTTATACATAAAAGAACAAGAGATCAATTAAGAAAAAACCCAGCAGATTAATCAGATTAGTTTCAGCTGTTGAATGAAGCACTCTGCAGCTTCCTATTCAACAGGAAGAAACCCACGTCCTTGTTTGGCTCCAGAGCTGCTGGTTAAACACGGCCGATAAGACTAATTCAGGGATAAGCTAAAATGAGCATGTAGACACGCTTAGGCTAAATATTTAGCTTGGTCTATTTTTTGTCTTAGGAACAGACAGGCTCATTTAGCTGATTGGTTTCTTCTCTGTTTAACCTGTTACACACACAAACGTCCTGCAGAGTTAAAAACAACACAGCTCCTGACTGATGGAGGTTCATTAACGTAAAGCTGCGCATTATGAAAAGCTTCTCAGTTGTTTCTCCCATAATTCTTTGCATGAAACAATTACTTGCACTTTTGGTTTGTGAGCTTAAAATAAATGTGGGGATTTCTCTGGAAAGTGAGAGAAAGACGGACAGTGAGCGAGACGATGAGGATGCCCAACGGAACCGAAACAGAAACTAACAAGACCAGGTCTAAACCTCCGTTTGGATCCACATATGTTCAGTCTTTATTGACTTCAACTCCAGAACATAACAGACTTTTATTAGAGGCAGGTGTTTATGTCCAACTCCCTCTGTTTGATATGTAGAGTTGGTCATAGTCGTTAGTATGAAGCCTGGTTACCGGTGACTTCTCTCTCTCTGCTCTCTCTGTCTTATGTTTAATTGTTCCTCTGCCTCCTTTAGTAATAATGATACATGGAATCACAGTAGTTTAGGTGATAGAGTTCATTGGTAAGTGACATCATCATCATGGCGTCTGGAAATATTGAGCATGTTTGAGACAGATGGGACGCCGGGCGACAACCTTTTCACAACACACATCAGCCTCCAAACTGATCGCACACCTCTCTACAACAGCGCCGACACAAACTGAACATTACAACCTCCATGAAAGAGGAGCAGCTTTAGCCAGCTGTTCCTAATAATCTGCCAGCTGAGTGTACACCACTCTGTGACCTTGCTCTGGGTTCAGAGCTGCAGATGAAACCAGCAAAAGAAAAATCCCCCAAAAACAACACTAATAAGCAGAGAATCTGCTGCGTTTGAGCCGACTCCAATCCCCCAGAAGAAAAACATTAAGCTGCGATTATCAAGATAAGAGTCAGCCAGACTGAAACTCAGAGGGAGGGGGTGAAAACCAGCCCAGATTACCACTGCACAGCCACAGCCACAATAACCACACAGGAAGACTGTGTTAAATCTGTCAGCAGCGAAGATATTGATCACATCACACATCGAGTGAACAGGTTAAAGTCAAGATATCCCACGAGGTTTCTAAAAACCAGTTTACTCAAATTCTGACATTCTGGTTTTTCATTCTCTCATTCACAGAGCGTGCGTCTTCCTCTACATGCTATAAAAACCTACAGCTCAGCGCTCTACAGTCTTATTTATGCAAAGGAAAAAAAACCTGTCTGACAATCTGCAGACAGAGCTGAAACTTCCTCTGTGGGAAACAGCAGCAAAGCTTTTTCAACAGGGTGGAGACGGAGCGAGGAGTTTTTTTACCAGACTTCACCCAGTGAGACACAACACGCCCCAGAACGCTGCAGTTTTACACCCCGATCTGCTTTAAAACACTGAATTATTCCAGTAAATTCAAACTTTATTGTTCATCACAGTGGAAAACTTGTCACCAAAACACAAAAGCAGCATGTGAACACAACATGTGGAACATATAGAGGTATAAAAGTGGCATCTAAAAACCACAGAGACAAAAGTGTAGACCTGCAGAACTACATCACACAGTGCTCACATGTACTTTAAAAACAGCAACACCATGCAAAATATTAACATCTGCAGCAGCTGTTTTGCAGAAAAACTAAATTTCAGCCAGATCAAGTCACAAAGCTAGACTTATTGTTCATGTGTAGGTGACTTCTCCTCACTTTAAACTATACATGTTCTTCAATAACGTCCTAGAAAAAGGTTTCAGGCCACAGTTAAAATGTGCATGGATTTCACATGCGGGTGATGGGTATCTCCCCCTCCAACAGGTTTACTTTCTCTTTCAGGGTGACGCACTTTTTCAAAAACAACAGGTTAAAGGGGTTTTCAACCAGTTTTCTTATAAACTAACCCACAGTTCTGCACAGTTTGAGAAACAGCTGCTGACAGAAAGACAACAAGATGTGTGTGGGGAACAGACTCAAACCCTGTTTTCAGCTAATTCACAGAGATAAAATGACCAGCAGGAAATTAATACCGCTAAGTTTTCACATTCAGGTGTTGAAATATTTAATAAATATTAAAATAAAAACAGCTTCAGATAATTAACGACCATGTCAACAAGCTGGCTTACGTTTCTGGCTAACTGCAAACCAATATGAAGAATCCCACTTTAAAAAAAAAATGTTGATTTTTGTTTGTTTTTTTCAAACCAAACTAAAACCTGTGCTGACAGGTTCATAGATTTAAATGTAATTATTAACTGCGACTTTAGATAGAAACCGGACATAAAGGTAAAGACTTTCTATAACACTTTTCAAATGTAAAAATGGACCAACAACAGAGCAAAACTAGTACAAATATTATGTTTATCAAAGGGAAAAAACATTGAACGCAACATGCGGAAGATGCCAAATTCCCATATTAAGTAACGATACTACAAAACAGAAACGTCCCAATAAAAATACAACAGAGACCTTTTTCTAAGAGTGTAAAAGTTACAGAAAATGTAGAGAAAGCTCAGCTGAACGACACCTTTGTGTGTTTGCTGCGTGTTTGCTTCCTCCACCGAGCTGTTAGCTAAGTTAGCCATTTTCTACTCACTTTGTCCTCCTCGGGAATAAGAGTTTCGGCGTCCTTTTTCACATCTTTCTGGGCCAAAGCCGAGTTAAAAGACACTTTAACCATCCTGGAACAAGCGCTGACAAACTCCGACCGACGAAGAAAGGCGACGAAAAAGCTGCGAAATGGACAAAAACAGGGAGAAATTGCTCCGAAGTAAAGTACTCGTACTTCGCTCCGGCCAAGTCTGATCTGTTGTGATAACGGCCGAGAGACAAGCCAGGCACAGGACAGCGCGGCTTCCGGCTGAGGTTTCAAAATAAAACCATAACTGCCAAACCTGGCAACCTTTGCTCTGTGAGCAGCGGTGGAAGGTACAGTATTTATCATTACGAAGAAGGAGTAAAAACAACGAATCAAACTTCATCTTCAGTTTATTTATAGTGCAAAAGCATCTAGGGAGTCTCCACTCACTTTAAAACTGAATAACACAAACACACACACAATTAAATTGAAATAAATAAATAAATAAACAAATAATGATAATAATAAAAAAGATAAATACACATACAGAGCAAAACTGAAAATTAAATATTTAAAATATAATATGAAATATAAACGTAATAGCTTAAGAAAAACAACTTTTTTATCCACCAATCTGATTAATTTACAATTGACAATGATAAATAATTAGTTGCAGCTCTAGTTTATTATTGTGGAAGGCTAAGAAAACAAGCAAACACTTACATTTGGAACATAAACTGTAGCTGCAGCCAGTGGATTTTTAAATGACGAATCACAATAGTTGTCGATTGATTTTCTCTTGATGGACAAAAAGAAGTGAATTGATCTTTATTGATATTTTATTTATAAAATTTTTCGTTTGAGATCTGTTTGATCAAATCTTGTTTCTCTGTCTTCTTCTTGTCCTACTTTGAAACCAGTTTTCCCCCCCTCATGGGTGGATCTCCAACCAGTTAAAATGTAGTCCTTAATTACATTTAATATGTATTCCTCTATTGTCATTCTCCCTTCAGGCATGTATTTATGCTGTTATTGGTTTAAAAAATTGTTCAATATTTTGGCCTGTAGCACTTTGGCAACTCGGGACAAGAAAGGAAATATGGCCAAGAAAAACACGTGTATTCTCATAGTATTTCAAGCACAGGCCTCTTTTCCATTGGTCCATAATGGGAACTGTTCTGGCTGTGGAACAACTGTTTGCTAAATTTAGTGACAGGTTATTGGCTGTGTTCAGCAAAGTCATGTTTTGTGAAACAATAACCCTTCTTAACATGCTCGTATAAAGAGAATTAATGATGATATCACACAGGTAAAAGTGTCTGTTGAGTTACAGGTAGATTTTCAGATAAAACTAATGTTGTCACTTTTAAGTCAAATTGGAAAATAGGACTTTACTGCAATGTCCTACTTTTGCCAAACCGACCCTACTCTTATTTTGAAGTTGAGCACACTCCATTTCCGGAACACCCGTAGTTACCCGTGTCTACCTTGATGCGTCTGTCCACCAGGAGAACAACAACAAAACTCAACCGACAACTGCGGATGGTTGCCAGATACAGGCTGTTATCCCCCGCTTTAAATCAATCCACCATCGCTATGAGAAATCGTTAATGTCCTGTGACACAAGAATAACAGAAACTATAGTTCAGCTTTATCATTAGCAGCAGCTTCATGTTACTGTAACTGACAAAGTTACTGTTAACAACCATAACAACCAGCCAGTGACAATAAAGTTTAATTAAAAACGTTTTATTTTATGTATCCAGTTTCCTTCGATGCAGAAAAAGGAGGATGTTTGCTTTACAAAGCAGTTACACGAAAGAACGGACGAATATTATTTAAAATATTACATTAAAGGCAAAAATCTGATGCGAAAAGGCACAACCTCAGTCAGTCAGTCTCTGTAAATGTCTCATAACACAACAACAACAACAACAACAACAACAACAACAATAATAATAATAAAACACAACTATTTTGAGAATAAAATTAACTTAAAATATTTTCTTTTGGCTCCCAGGTGTTTTTCCACTTTGCTCCACTGTAAGACACAAAGACACAACAGAGTTAGTCACTGACCTCTGGTGAACTCAGAACTACACTGATACTATTATATTCTATGTAAAACACACAGAGACAGCTTCAGGTATATTCAGGTTTAATACTGTATCTTCAGAATAACGATGCACATCTGAGGATTTCATTCTAAATCCTTCGTCTCGCACTAAAGGAGGTTACTGGTTCATCGTAGTATCCTCTTATATTTGAGCTGAGATTCAGCATTTAAACCTCACTGAACTCATTTCATTTAAAATCCAATGCACCGCAGCGCTCAAACACCATCGCTGTCTCTCTGCCTCCTGCTCCATCACCTACAGTTAACTTCAGATTAACATACACACCATCCGGAGCAAGGATACCACTGCACCAACACCTCTGCGCGTCCCTGAATGAAGACAAAGAGACCAAAGGTCAAATTAATCACGTTCTTTCAATAAACGGTCGAAGTGAAAACAAACAATAACAGTAAAGCTGGACTAACTGAGTAACATATAAAGTGTTGTGTTGCAGTTTATATAAATATATTAAGTTTTGAGATTGATGTAGAAACTGAGTTTTCTTATAATAAAATCAGAAAATGAAGCTTTACATGATGAATCCTCTTCAAACCAAATATTCTCTATATTCTCACTGACAGACTCTTTTAAAACAAAGCACAGTGACTCTCTAAGATGTGTTTCTGTTGGACTATGACTCCACAGAGAGATTTGTTATCATCTCTTTATGACTCTGTCAGTAATTTCAGAAGCTGGTCTTGATTACGAACCTCCCTGATTCTCTCCCCCAGTATTTTTTTGTATGGGAAACTGGTGGACCGTTGATGAATGGGACACTCTGAAACGAATTGAAACATGTTAATAATTTGTAGGATCAGCTGACATCGTCTCAACATTGGACCACGAGGGTCACGGCTAAAGGAAGAGCGCAGAAATGAAACCGGAGCTTTCCATGTGATTAAAGTCAGTGTTAACCACAACAGGACCTGATCCACTGATGTCACGGGACGGAGGAAACCCCTCTGGATTTCTTTCACATCTGTCTTAAAACAACACTTTCATGCCCATGTTGAAGAATAACTGCTGTCTGTGATGAATTTTCCTGTAGATACTGACCACAAAGACCCATAACTACAGCTGTTCTAATATATGAAATCCACATATGTGAAGGTGGTTCAGGCGTCTGGGCTCCTTCTAAAGTGGAGGAGACCCCGGGGCCGACCCAGAACTCACCGGAGGGATTACATATCCCACCTGCCCTGGGGAGATAAAGGAGGAGTTTGGTGCTTTGATGCCCAGTGTTGACCCCTCTCTCTCTCTCTCTCTCTCTGACTTTCCTCTCTCACTTTCACGCGGCTATCAAAATAATCACAAACAAAAAAAGGTAAGATGGAGTCTCGCACTGTCTGGATATCTGGCTACAGATCGTATTTTAATACCAGGTGGAGACGGGATGTTACGTTACTGAGGGATAGTTCATGGCCAGTATGAACAGTAGGAATTATTACTGCAATAAAAACCATCTTTACGTGAAAATATGGGCGTGAGGATATTAAGTGATAATCGTCAAAGATGTAAATCTGTTTTCAAACACCAGTGAGACAGGTCCTGTTGACCGGGATGAAGCCGCTCCGACTGAAACCGTTTCACTCACTTTAAATACGGTGATAATCTGATGAACCCACACATACCACTGGGGTCTAGTCGCCGTCTTTCCTGTGTTCTCGTCCATGAGAGAGACACTGAGTCTGGAGAGTCCGGCTGAGAGGACGCAGGAGAGAGAGACGGTTTGGGAGAAACAGAGAGGGTCGGTGACACTGGAGAAACCAGAGAGGGGGACGCTGGCTGGGTGAGGGAGGAGGAGGACACAGGACGGGTCAGGGAGGAGGAGGAGGACACAGGAGGGATGTGGGAGGACGAGGAGGAGGACGAGGGCAGGGGAGAAACCAGCGACGAGGATCCAGGTGCGACGACAAAAGTGAATTCAGTGTGAAGCTGCGGGCTGAGCAGAGGGGAGGACACGGAGTCTGACTGCGGGTCAGCTGCGTTGTGAGGAGGGAGGACGAGGTGGTCGGGAGGTGGAGTCTGTGTCTGTGTGGCTGAAGGCTCCTCGCCGTCTCCTGCTGGACCCTCCCTCGGCCCCCCCGCTGGTCCAGATGGTAGAGCCACTGGATTGAGACATAAGTGGTTGTAAACGAAGCGCAAACACATCAAAGTCTGATTCAGCTGCACAGAGAAACGTAGTGGAGTCAGACGTACAATATTTGTCTTTAGGTGTAGTGGAGGAAAAATCAGAAGTTTCCAAAAACAGTATAAAACAGTAAAGCACATGTACTTCATTACTGCCCCCCCCCCTCCCCCAGTTTACATGTGCAATAAGCAGCAGGCTCTGTGTTAATAGTTACACATACAATATACTGCACAGAATGTGTTTTTATATTCAAACAGTTATCTGACTCTTTCCACTACTGAGCTTTCACATCTTCTGTTTAAAATACACAAATATACAATTCACTTCAACCCTGCACAACATCCTCTCACTTATTTCTGTCCTTTACTCTGACTTCTTTTTGTTTCTGAAACCCTTTCTTCTTCAGGGCCTCTGCACAGACATCCTTCATTTTATTTTGTTGTATTACTCTTCTTGTTATGAACTGATATTATGTGTATTTATTTGATAATTTAAATTTGAAAGCTCCTGGGAAAAGCAGTTTCATGTCATCATATGTTCGACAGTAAAGTTCCTTGTGTGTGAAATGTTGTGCTGTGGGTGATAACGTGCATGTCTGTGTAAATTACCGTTAAGGAGACTTTCATAAATCCTCTTTATTGTAGCGAGGGCGTCTTTACCGTCTTCTGCGTTCATCTGCCACGGACAGAAACACTCGGCTAAAAACCCGTTTGCAGTTCTCCTGGCGAGAAGCAGCATCGGATGTCGCTCCAGAAGTTCCCACTTGTGGAGCTGGAAAAAACATCAGCACAAGATCATCACATATAATTCACACCTGTGAATATAAGATTATAATATAAGATTGGTACCACACTAGACACATTATATTGTGTTATTATCATTAAATATTTATATCTACTCAATAAAATCAGATAGCATTACTTCTATGTTGAGTGAAATCTCTCTCTTTGCTTCACTAGAGTTGATGGTCCAGTTTGGATGCTCAGCCTTAACTGAACTATATATCATGTATCTATATATCATAAACCAGGACTGAAACAAGGATGAAAGATAAAATGCCAATAAAGTCAATGACTTAACATGAAACAACCAACCAGTAGATTTGTTGCGTCGTACACTTTGTTGACGCTGCTGTTCTTCTTCTGCCTTTCCTTCCAGCCGTGGGAAAGTTTCCTCTTTATGTTCTCCAGCTTTTGTTTGTACGGCTGCTTGGCGCCGCAGTGTGCACATGTTTTGCTGGCTACGCCGATTTTCTTCTTACAGACGATGCATTCCTTCTGAGTGGGCATCTGGAGGAGGAAACACAAACAGTGATTAGAGCATCGCAGGACGTGTTATCAGGGGTAAGAAGTTTATTTTCTCACCCACGCTGTAATGACAGGAGGCTCAGCTGTGGAAACACTGTGGGAATCAGTGTTTGTTTGCATGATATGATAAACAAATACCTGCTGAGAATAACATATAGGTGAGGTTTAGATAGGACTGTCCAGCACTCACCTGTCCACATCTGTATGACCCTTTGGTCTTTTAAGCAGGTGATGTTGTAGCATCACAGCGTCTCATTTTGGTACCAAACCTATCAAAATGTGTGACCTCATAGAAAACCACATGGGCTCCATGTTTTGTGATGTAATGTGTTTATAAGATCCAAATTCAATGTAATCCAACAGTCTTGCAGTAAACCCTCTTTCATGAAGGTTATGATGTTCAGTTTGTGTTGACACTAATTCAGAGGTGTTGATTCACCTGTGTGATGATTTTAGAGGCTGGGGTTTGTGCTACTGTTGAGCTGTTCAGGGTTATACAGACAGGTGTTTCCATTATTTTGCCCACTCTATTTATATCAAAGAGGGTAGGGTAAATTATTTTACAGAACTGTTGTATTACGTTGAGTCAATTTTTATTTATATAGCGCCGGTTCACAACAGGAGTTTATCTCAAGGCACTTTTCAAATAGGGCAGGTTTAGACCTTCTCTTTATAACATTATTTAAAGAGACCCAACAAATAAAAAAGTACTTTTTAAGAGGCAGAAACAGGAGCAGGAGAGAGTGCAGAGGAAAAGACCATCATGCAATAATAATAATAATAATGATAGCTGCAGGAACAACAATAATAATAACAATGTTAACTGTAACTGTAATGCTACTACTGATATAAGTAATAATGACAGCTAATAACAGCAATTATTATTATTATTCATTATAACATTGTATTAAGCTACATTAGCTTTAGCTAGGTGGACCTAATAAACTGCCAGCTGAGTGTCTGTCTAAATACAGTATGTGATGCATGACAGTGTTGTCCTGATAGGCGTCAGGTCACAGACTGAAGTAGGTGGAGCCACAGCAGCTCAGGTGACTGCAGGTGTTTTACACTGGAGAGCAGACAGCCTGACTCCTCTGTTGATCTTTTCGTGATCAATTTATAACTTTCCGTGACGACGCCATGAGACTGTGACACTGTGACAACACAAACTGAGAGCCACCTCTTGATTTGAGGTCATTCAAAAATCCATATTTACATAGAGTAAACAGTGGAAATAACCAGTCATGTACCTGGAGGAGGTTTAGCTGCACTTCTCGTTTTCTCTTTGACTTCTTCTCTACAGTTTATAAAGCTGTGTAACAGCAAGAGGTCTCCATTAAAAAGGAACATTCATAAAATCACCCTGCGGTTTATCTGTGATACTGTTGAGCTGTAACTTTCCCAAAGCTAACTGTTGGCTAAGTTAGCTCCTCACTAACTAAATATGCCCCCATAATGAAAAAACAACAGGTAAATGCGTTTATACCAAACATTAAAACATGCTGACTGCATATTCTATTATTTCTTAAAGCGTTTTATCGCTGTTCACTGACATGTTACCTTTATTATGGACCAATATGTGGATAAATCCTCTTTATTCCTTCTTCTTCTCCTTCTTCTCCTTCTTCTTCGTCTGCTGCTACTGCCGGTGCTCCGCCTCCTTCTTCTTCTTCGATGTTTTACGGCATTTGACACCCCTTAATCTACATTACTGCCTCCTTCTGGCTTTAGTCGTTCACTACAGTCAGGATATAGTTTAGAATAGGAAAACATTAGAAAGCAATCAAATATACATACAATACAAACATGTGCCACTAGAGTAATGACATTAAAATAAATACAAATAGTAAAAAATTATAAAAGTAAATATAGTGGCAATAAGAGAAAAACAATAATACAAAAAGCAAAAGGCAAAAAACAAAACAAAAACTACAGTACAATAAAATTGTCAGACAAAAAAAAAATAGAGTCAAGATTCATAATATATTATCTAAAGTCCATTAAAAATCCAATAAAATTGGAGGTTATTTTTTTTACTCCACATTTATCTATATGGAATTTACCATAAAGGATCATCAAATTAACAATAAATTCAGTTTCATGATTATTATTTTCATAATATATTATAATATTTCTATGTTCGATATGGAAATTATTTGTACTTTTATAGATTATATAATTAGGCATTGGCAGAATAAATGTATCAAGGATTCGGACAGAAATTGCATTTGGTTTCGGTGTCTGAAAATTTGGAAAAATATAAATTTGTTGGATATTTAATGTCAGTTTAGAATAGGATATCGTTTTTTTTTTTTTTTTAAGTAATGAATGTACCTACACACTCCGATACAACCGGTGGCACTGTGGAGCTTTTATTTTGGTGACGAACAGGTCACTTCCTGTCTTGCGCAGTAGCGACGGCAGACAACCATGGCGACGGTGGCGGAGAAGTCAACGAAAGAGCGGCTGCTGTCTGTGCTGGATGACTTGGAGGTTTTATCCCGGTAAAGTTAAACATTTTGAGGCTGTTTCCCGCCGCTGTGTTCGTTGTTGTCTGACCCGTGAAGCGTTTCCTCGGCCGGTCGAAGCCTGTGACCGGCCGCGAGAGCTGCTTTCTTTTCCGGCTGTTAGCTGAACTCCCGCTGCCTGTTGTTATTGTTTCAGGGAGCTGATCGAGATGCTAGCTCTGTCCAGGGGCCAGAAACTGCCACAGCCGGGAGAGGACGTTCAGGTAACACGTCAAAAAGACTCAGAGGAAGTACTGGAACAAGGCCACAGTGAGGCTGGGATAATGAAACAACATCCAGGGGTCAGTAATGAGGTGGGGTTGCTGCTTGTGGTCTTTGTCCACAGATCCTGGAGCTGCTGGTGCAGAGGGACAGGGAGTTCCAGGAGCTGATGGAGGTGGCTCAGCAGCAGGGGAAGGTGCACCAGGAGATGCAGCTGCTGGAGAAGGAGGTGGAGAAGAGAGACAGCGACATCCAGCAGCTCCAGAAGCAGCTGAAGGAGGCCGAACACATCCTGGTGGGTGGTGCTGGTCTGTGCCCAGGGGCCTGCGGTCTCCCGGTCCACTTTACTAAACAATCGCTGAGTCAGCTCGGTTCTATTGAACATTGAAAGAATGAAGCAGATGCCCTCTGGTCTAAGGCTGGGTGATAAAACAATCGATATAGTTATTTTGGAAAAAATACCCACAGTAAAGGTGATTAGGCTGCAGCATTTAGGTTAAATAGCTGAGACACGAAGGATGATGAAGAAAGAGGTGATTAGGAAATTGTTTAAAGTTTTAAATCTGGATAAACAGCCGAGAGATGAAACGATTTTCAAATTAAACGATTGATTGATACTGTTTTCTTGTAAACAGTGATCACGTTCAGTTTTATTCATCTTAACACATTGAGTGAATCCCTGAGGTTTTAACAAACATGATGAGTATGTTTCCTTCTTCATTTATGGTATTAAAAACATCCAGACATTATCGCTCAGCCCTGCTCTGGTCCAGTGTTGGTGTGATGTCACTGAGCAGACGTTTACATGTACAGATGTTTTATGTTGAAACCTCAGTATGTTTGACACAGATCATCACAGATTTCTAAACTGGCTCCTCCTCTGTTTCTCCTTAAGGCCACTGCTGTTTACCAGGCCAAAGAGAAACTCAAATCCATTGACAAAGCCAGAAAAGGTGAGCTAACACACCTGTCTCTGAGGTTGTTGACTCTCGTCTCGTGTCTGACTGTTTGTCCTCTAACCCCAGTTGTTAACTCGTTCTGTGCAGGAAGCATCTCATCAGAGGAAATCATCAAATACGCTCACAGGATCAGCGCCAGTAACGCTGTGTGTGCTCCTCTCAACTGGGTGCCAGGTAGGACCCACACACCGTCACTGCTGGTTGTCCGAGGAGGTCGTGTTGCACTTCACTAACTGTTAACACTGATGTGCGTCTCAGGTGACCCACGCCGACCCTACCCCACGGACCTGGAAATGCGCAGCGGCATGCTGGGTCACATGGCCAACCTGCCGACCAACGGTGTGAACGGACATCTGCCGGGAGACGCTCTGGCTGCTGGAAGGTTGCCAGGTAAGTCCACCTGAAGGCTGAGGCAACTTTTAATCAAAGGCTCATGTATGATTTTTAAATCAGGCCAGACGTCAAGTCAGGCTGATTTTATTGATTATCTCAAATCATAAATTTGTCAGTGGGTTTTACAATCTTTGCAGCAAGAAACACTCCTCCTCCTCTTCGTTGTGTGCATCGCTTTCAGCCATTTTTTTTTTAATGATTTAAGTTTTATAACTTTTCATCATTCCACAATATGAAAAAATATATAAACTCCACACAAACAAAAAATGTCCAGTAGAATAAACATTAAAATAGTTTCCATGTGTTCATTTCACCATCCCTCCACATTATTAACCGCCACCACCTCAGAAGAGAATATTTACAGATGAGAATATTAACATGTTGAAACAAACAGTACACAAAAATTTAAATTCGTGTTCATTCAATCCCTTACAATCATCTGATGACTAATTACTTTTCTCCACACTCCTCCTTGAGCGGGGAGCTCGTTAGAAGTCCGTCCCCGATAAGATAATCAGATCTCTGCCCGCTGCCTCCTCGGTAACAGAATAACCACCACCTCTTCTTCTCTGTCTCCTCAGACGTCCTGACGCCTCACTACCCCTGGCAGTCGTCGGACGTCTCGGTGGGGATGCTGCCTCCTCACCACGGCAACGACTTCGGCCTGGAGCCTCCGGGTCACAACAAGGAGAACGAGGACGACGTGGAGGCCATGTCGACCGATTCCTCCAGCAGCAGCAGCGATTCCGACTGAAGAACAAGGACAGAGTGTGTGTGTGAGTGAGTGTGTGTGTGTGTGAGTGTGTGTGTGAGTGTGAGAGAGAGAGAGAGAGAGAGAGAGAGAGAGAGAGAGAGAGCTCACCACTGAGCAACATCCAATCAAATATCTTCACCTTTTGGTTATTTGAATTTAACCCAATTTAAGACTCAAACATCACATCATCCTCTACATGACTGTCTGTAGATAAAACTTCCTGTACAGAGGCTGATTCAATCTGCTGCCTCTGCTTCTCAGTCATGGAGGAGCTCATTCATTTAAAGTGGAATATACCGGCGCCACTCCGTCATTATGTCAGCTGAGGTCTGTGCTTCCACCGTCCTTTATTACAAAAGTACCAGCATTATTTAAATTGTGTAGAATGAGTCAGTTTGTAAGAATAGCATCTAGTTCTCCATGTGGTCTATCTCCCAAAGTTCAGTTTTAACATCTCTTGTCGTGGGTGTTTAATAATGTATGATACATATAATAACTGAGGACAGATGTTTCATCATGTGGTGGACTAGCAGATTGTGTGCTGTGAGTCTCTGTGAGCTGAAGGACCCGGGTGGATGCTAAAGGTTTTAAACTGTGAGTGAAGGGTTGTGGGTGAGCCTGTGTGTTCCCTCTGTGACGTTCGGGGTCGTATCTTCGCGGCTCAGAACAGACAACCGGAGTTTCTGCTGCTGGTGTTTGAAGGAGGGAGGGAGTCAGTGTCTCAGGGATCCATCTTAAGTTTTTAAAGGAACAGTTCCACATTTTGGTAAATCTGCTTATTTAGAGTCAGGTGAGGAAACTGATTCCACTGTCATATCTGTAGAGTGAATATGAAGCTGCAGCCAGTTAGCTTAGCATAAAGACTTACTTAATCTGTCAGTTATTTGATCTCTATTTTGATCTCTAAACGAATTGTAAAACAGTAAAAAGAAAAGAAAAGACCGTCTGAGAAGCTGGAAACAGTCGATGTTGAAAAAATGACAAATGTTAAAATATTTTCTGATTAATTTTCTGTCAATTACTAATAAACAGTTTGTTTCAGCTCCACAAAAGTATGAAAACCTACGTAGCAGCACCTCTACAGCTGATTAACGGCTTCGTTTAAGGCACATTAACCCGGCTTGTAACAAACGAGATGTAACATGTTAATCAGTGAACTTTAGTGGAGCTGCTAGCTGGGTTTTTTTGTTTGTTTTTTTTCTCCAACCTTTTGACAGAGCCAGGCTAGCTTTGTTTCCAGTCTTTATGCTAAGCTAAGCTAACCAGCTGTTGGCTGTGGCTTCATATTTACAGACATGATAATGGAAGGAATCTTTCTAAGCAAGAAGAGGATAAAATTTTCTCCAAAAAGCTGAACTCTTCCTTTTCAGAGCCGGTGTTTGTTTCAGTTTGAGGCAGTTTAAACAAACTGCAAATGACAATAAATTAAACAAAAGCAAAAACTAACACAGATGACGTTGTGTTGTTGACGTCTCCATGGACACACAGTGAGTCTGCTACTGTTCCAAAAACCACCGACTGGGGTAGAAAGAGAAACTGAACCAACCTGTGTGTGTGTGTGTGTGTGTGTGTGTGTGTGTGTGTGTGTGTGTGTGTGTGTGTGTGTGTGTGTGTGTGTGTGTGTGTGTGTGAGAGAGACAGACAGACAGACAAATGATAGCGATCTTAGTGCAGTGTAATAACAATAAGGACAGATGCTGTTAATTTACCTCTGTGTAAATAAACTTGTACATAATCACCCGTGTAAATAAAGACTTTTTTTGAATAGAAATGGTGTTTTTGTCTGTGGTTCTGAGGGGCCTGTAGTCTGGCGCTTTGTGTTACACTTGGGTCAGAGTGAAACCTACTCTACAAGTATGAGTTCAGTATCTTTAGATGGATTAACTCTAATAATTCCCAAGTATTACACAGTATTGATCGGCAGTACATTTACTGGAATATTTCTATTCTATGACACTTTATACTTCAACTCCACTAAATGTCAGAGGGAAATACTCCTGCACTTTTTACTGCTTTACACTGATTTGAGCTTTATTTATTAGTTACTTTTAAGATTCAGATTTCAATTAAAAACATGATATATATATATATATAATCTCATAATCTATCTCTAGCTCAATATCATAATATCAAATATCTTATATCTTTTTTATATCTTTTCTTTGTCATGTTTCGGACAGATATTTGTGGGGTGTTAATAGTTTTAGAAAAGACTTATTATCAGCCACTGGTACTTTTCCTTTTGATACTTTAAGTGGATTTTGCAGAAAGTACTATTTGACTATTTTTACTTTGCTGTGTTGATACTTTTACTTCAGTGAAGGATCTGAATGGCTCCTCCACCCCTGCTGATTGTGTTAATGTAGGTTAAAGGTCAGAGGCAGACTATATTTACACAGTGTCAGGGCCAAGTGGCGAACTGCCGTGACGTCACCCATCGGTTTGTGAACTGCCGTTCTGAAGTCTCGAGTTTGGCTTAATGAACGTCGCCATCTTGTTTTTTTTGGAGCCAGAAGAAAACCATATTTGGATGAGAGGGTGGAGCTGGGGAGGAGGGAGGGGTGGATCTGACCTGTGTCCTCGAGGACACCGAGTACACCCGCATCAACCTGACAGCAACAGGCTCCTGGCTGAGCCGTGCTAAGATGCTGCTAACACGGTTAGCTGTCACAGCTGTTACATTAGTCTTACAGGCTAATATCATATATGTGAGGAGTAACAACGTTTTCTAACACTAAGACTGATGAATAACGGCTCCTGGACTTTCTGCACCTTCCCTCCATCACTTATGGACGATGCAGCAGCTTCCAGTCAACCTGTCAGACTGTTGCTCTGTCCTCACCGAGCTATGAAGGATTATTTTACATCTCTACTATAATTTATACTTGATTTATCCACCTCTTTATTATGCAAACTTGTCTTGTGACAGTGAAGTTCACCTGCACCTTCATTCACAACTGGATTTTATTTTTAAAGAAATTAATGTAGTTTTAATGTGAAATAAAGTTTCTTATGAAGCTTTGTTGATGGTTTTTATGGAGCGTGTCTGGTATGAATTTTAACAGCAGCAGCAGCACAGTATAGAAATCACAACACACTGAAGTTTTTCCTGAATCTGTAATTAATCAAAGACTTTCTGTTGCTTTAATCAACAACAAACATGATAGAAATGTTTAAATGTGTCCGTCCTTCAACAGTGACAATACAGGATCTAGAGACAGATACTAGAGTTTGTGCTTTTCTAATTTGTCTTATGAACTTACCAATTTTAATAAAAATGAAAACATTAATTCACCAAAGTGACTGTTAGATTCATCATGAGGCAGATGGTAAATATGAAAAAACACTCAGTACAATTTAATCACAGGTTTATTTATTAAACACCTTTTCAATGACAACAATGAAGTTCTGAATAAAACTAATGAACATGAGCTGTACTACACTGACACCTGCTTCACAATCTGAACTGTCAGTGTTCAGTTCACACTAAAGAGTTTGTGCCAGTCAGTGGGTTTTTCCTCCAGGCAGCGGCCCCCGCTCTGCCACGGCAGCTTCAGGTCGCCTTCCTCTTCCTGTAGGCTCTGGTCCTGGGTACAGACCCTTTGCTGAAGGGAGAGTCTGGCCAGCACCTGGAACACACAGACAAACACAGATTGTTTTAGGATTTTCAGCTTTCATTAAAAGATTCATTAGAGGAAACAGTGATATCTGAAGTGAATCTCACCTCTGGAGACTCTCCTTCCCAGGACAGGAGGTGTTCTTCCCCGTCGCTGCCTTGAACTGTCACCTGGGCTGCCTCTCCTGGTCTCTGGGAGGGAAGACAACCCGCTATTTCTACCCTAACATGCTGATGTTAATTGGTAAATACTTTCACCTGTGGAGGTGGTGACAGTGCTAGAGATGATCCATCACTTGTTCACAGTTTAATATTTATAAATTCTGATCTTAAAAGTGTTGCTACCATCACCTGTCGACAACAGCAGAAGTGAAGCTGCAGGTAAGAAACTGAACCTGTGAATACTGAAGACAGAGAATAATAAACAAACTCATCAGCAGTTAGTCTGTCATTTCATCAGAGGAAGATGAACTGGGAGGTTTTCTAGCATCATCATCATCATCATCATCACAGCACATTAGAGAGCTAAGGATGTCCATGCAGTCTCCCTTCAACCAGATGAATGGAAACTAATGGGCTGCTCTGTACATGAGGTCCTCCTTCTGTTGGCACAGATCACTCAGTTTTCACAGTGTGGAAACCTTTCAAATGACAATAAAACACAAACACTTGAGTTAAGATGCGGTGGATCACAGTTAATCACAAATATCGATCAGCTGTCAGGACAGGTGCATGAATGTCTGCTTCAGTTGAGGACTGGTTTGAGTATTAAATGAACAATCTTCTATATGACAAATAATTGTCTACACATTTTGTATACGTCACGTTATCTTAACTTGAACTATCACGACGTCTTGATGGACAATGTATTAACTGACATTAACGCTGCGCATTACACTAACGCAGATCACTTAAACTGGGTCACGTGGAGAAACACAAACCAAAAGTCATTAGATTAAAGTCGATTAAATTCACCTTTTTTTTTTGAACCTTTGACTGAACACCTCCACGGGCTAACCCAGGTTGACACAGGTTATCAGCCCAGCAGAGCCAGGTACCGTTAGCATAGCAATCGCTAAGTTATCAGCTAACGCTAGCATTAGCCGGCTAGCTTGGTTAGCAAGGTGCATCTTCACCTGAACTGTGATATTAACAGGGATGCTAATTTTGGCTAGCAAAGAAATAGGCTTAAAACAAAATGTACTTACCGGAAAAAATTGAACCGCCGACTCCTCTGAGTGTCTTTGAGAACAACTGAAGCAGAACAAGAAATTTGCAGGCAAACAACAGGTTCCCTTGTGTGTGTAGCCACGCCGTAAAACCACCACTCTGCTTTAACGTCTATTTTCTTTTAAATAGGACCATAATTAGAAAAAATTAACATCATATTGTATTGAATAAAACTTCAAACTAGCGATTCAGACCATAAACATATAACGAAAACGTTTACTGAGGTAACAACTCAATTGACAAGTAGAGTAATTTCCCCATGGACTTCAATACAATCGAGTTGCCATGACGGTCATTGGCTAGAATGCAAGTTTAAGACACTTCCGCATTGGCTTCATTTTCCAGACCCGAAGTCGACGTCCATTTTTATATACAATCTATGGTCAGGGCCTTGTCAGTGCTGCGTTCAGGGTCTTTTTGTAAACTCCCACTGTCAGTGATTGTCATAAATATCTAGCATGTATTAAAAGGAAAGAGCCTAACTTTAGCAGTATGGCTTTAGTGTATGTTTTAGTTCTCAAGCCATGTGACAGAGATGTTATGAACGCGCACTCATCTGGCATTTATCAGAGATTTTATATAATTAATTTGCCAGTAGTGGTTGTCTTACTTTACAACACATATCTAGAAACAACTGAGTTTTCGCTTCATGTTAAACATCATATCTCAACAGTGGAAGAAGAAGTATCAATACAATATGGAAATACTCCTGCATTCCAAATCTTACAATAAATAAGTATTATCAACAAAATGTAGTTAATGTAAAAGTACTTGGTTCCTGTCACTGATTAATGATCATATATGATGTTATTAGGTTGTTAATATTAATACATCAAAGCTCCAGCAGCATTTTACTGTTGTAGCTGCTCCAGGTGGAGCTGCTTTTAACTACTTTATATACAAATACTTTGGTTGAGCCCCTCCAATGGGTCACTTTATAAATCTGAGGGGTCATGAGAGGATGAATGGGAGTGGAAAGTCATGTAACACAATTTTTTTTCTTTTTTGTGCCCTTTTTCCCTAATCTTAGTTTTTTGAGAAATATTTGACACTTTGACCTCTTTCTGTCAAAAACTGTTTTTTGGAACTGGTTTTGTGTGGCATTTTAAAACATTATCATGTTTCTTAATATTGAATAATAATTTAAAAGTAACTTGTAAATAACTAAGTACAATATTTTCCTCTGGACTGTGGTGGAATAGAAGTATAAAGAAGCAGAAAATGGAAATACTCAAGTACTCAAAGTACAAGTACTTCAAAACTGTACTCAAGTACATGTACTTAATTACTTTCCACTGGCTGCATTATTTCCCAGACATGTTTTCTGGTCTACTTTGAAGATATGTTTAGAACCTTTATTTTGAAATGATTCTATAATTTCCGACAGCGTCTGAAGGCAGCACGAGGGGAACCCGACTTTGCAGTTCACGACGCATGCGCAGTTAGTTACTTCGCTCTAGAGGGAGACATGGCGACGTCCCTGATCTGCGGCCGTTTGACGGCCAGCCTGAGAAATTCAGGGGCCAGGAACACGATCAGCTCCGCTTCCAAGGTGAGTGTGAGTCCAGGTTGAAGCGAAGGTCTCCGGCTCTCGGAGCAGGTGTCTGTGGGCGCGCTGCTCCTTCTCTGGCGGCCACAGTGTAAGAGAAAGTGACAGGGTCAAATTTGACATTCATTGAGTTTCCGATTGTTTTGGCTAACATGCTAAGTAGCGGGGACCTAGCGTTAGCGTGGCCGGTTGACAGTGCTGCTGAGCCGGAGTGACGCAGCTCAAACAGCCGCGCGCGACCACACGGTCCGCTCAGCCTCAGTGTTCCCGGTCACACCTGTGTGTTGATTTAAAGGGTGTGTTAGGGCCTGAGTGTGATAGCAGTGGACGAGGGTAGGTGCAGCACAGTGACCTCCACCCTGAGCTCTGCGCCATCGCGTCTGTCCCGCCGTGTTACCAAGGCAAACCCCGCTAAACCACGGGGAGACAGACCCCAGCTCTCACTGCAGAGACAGGCCGTGAACGCAGCAGGGATGTGTCCGCAGACATGTTGCTCTGCTCCGGAGCTGAAAATGTGTCATTACCCTTCAAGTATGTGCAAGTCACAGCAGGTGGAAAACCATGAGTCTGCTGCTGGTAGACTCAAATACTGTCACACAAGCTGTAATGATAGATAGATAGATAGATAGATAGATAGATAGATAGATAGATAGATAGATAACATGCAACATGGTTAAAGGCTAATTTCTAATCAATAACTAAATACACCAACAAAGTATTATAATTAATGGAAAAAAGTAGAGCCTAAAGATCCATAGCTACACTATACACTGTACAATGGCAGTCAGATACATTACTACACTGCACATTAATGTAAGTTCAGTGAACATATATAATTGATTATTGTCAGGGGCGGATTAAGTGGGGGGTGGGGTGGGGTGGGGGGGGCACAGATTCAGAGAAGTGGGGACATTTGAGAAATGAGTACAAATGAGTAACAGTCAGATTTAAAAGTCTCGATCTTGGCAGTATTGAACAGAAGATGTTTATTCTCTGTAATAATGAACATCAAGTCAACAACTTTACATATACTGATATGAAATATGTAGAATGTATGTAGACTTTATACTTTATGAAGAGTATGCATGAAGAGCTTATAAAATAAGATACTTTGTCAAATGTTAAATACTCAGCAGTATATAAAGTATAGGTGAAATAATCTGTTAACTGACAACTATTTTAATTATTGTTTAAATAATTTGTGATAGTGAGCATTTCTCTCACTGTTTTCTGAATTTGTATAAATCAATCAATCCATCAATCAATCAATCAGTTAATAGAGCAAATGATCAGGAGATTAATCCATTCTGAAAATCATCATTAGTTACTGTACATAGAATATTTAATAAGGAGCTACTTAACCAACTACAGCAGTTAAATGCGCCTTACACTTGAATGCACCAGTAATAATAATGTAATGATATGGTAGGTAATAGTCCAACAGTGACATGAGACTTTTATTTTGAATAGATAATAGTCCAACAGTGACATGAGACTTTTATTTTGAATAGATAATAGTCCAACAGTGACATGAGTCTTTTATTTTGAATAGATGATAGTCCAACAGTGACATGAGACTTTTATTTTGAATAGATAATAGTCCAACAGTGACATGAGTCTTTTATTTTGAATAGATGATAGTCCAACAGTGACATGAGACTTTTATTTTGAATAGATAAGTCTAACAGTGACATGAGACTTTTATTTTGAATAGATAATAGTCTAACGGTGACAGGAGACTTTTATTTTGAATATTTTCTTGACATTTGTTGAAGTGACATTGTCACTGCAGCACTTTTACTTGTAATGCAGTATTTTTTACATTGAGCCTAATGAGCAGCAACAGGTGATGCAGCAAATGTCTTCAGGTTTTTTTTCTGCCCTGGGATTCGCCTCTCAGGCTACTGGCTGTATGCAACCTGAAAGGAAAACCTGCAGATTGTACTCGGGTTACAAAAGCACCTCCATTGTCGTTTTTTTTTTTATTCACACAATGTAATCAATATTTTAGTTACAATTAAAATAAATACAATTAATATACAATTCACTTTATATTCTAAGAAAGAGAGAGAGGCTTTTTCAGTACAAACCACTGGAGTTCTAACAAGTACTAAAGCCTGTAGCCTCCAGTCTGCTGCTGCTTTAATCTATGATCAGGTAAACAAAGCTCCACCGCAGCACACAGATAATACAGATAGTAATTCCATGTGCATTATTTTTATTGTTGTGGTTTTTCTGATATGGATTCATAGCCAAATGGAATAATTCCTGGAACATGAACACGATGCATTCAGGTTGTTGTAAAGGGAAGTGCAGGAGATGCTTGGTCATGACAGAGGGACTTCCTGTCAATGATCTTCCTGGTCTCTGTTTTTTCAGAGTCTCATTGATTTCAGCAACAAGGAAATGTTCTGACTGTTGTTTTGTCTGGACTTCTGTCTCCATCGGACGTTGGTATCTGCTGCTTGTTTTTTACCTTGTTTTTACAGTGAGAGCAGCTGAATCTGTTTCCAGTGCAGCCAGACAAACTCAATGCTCATCACAACCCCGTCTGACTTCACGCTGCGCACACAGCCAGATGTTTTAACACAACAGCAGTTACCTAGGACACAGAGCTGCAGGGAAACAAGGCAACAGTCTCACCTGCTATTTTATTATTTAATCCAGTTTCCTTAAAGGAGCTGTTTGTAAGTTTTGCTTCTGCTACTCAGCTAACGTTAGCATTAGCTCGTCTCGTCACTGTCGTGTCCAGGCTGCCCTCAAAAAGTGGCGCAGTTAATTTGTGTCCAATAAAATGAATACATAATTAATGAATTGTATTATTAGGGATTATTATTACATACTGACAGGAACTATTGAAAAATGGGATATGAAAATAAATACTTTGAGGTTTGCTGGTTTTCTATGATACTTTCATACTCCGGCTGGTGTGAGTGAGAAATAGAAACTGAACCTGCAGAAACCTGGTTTATGTCGTGATGCTGGTGATTCAGTGAAGAGATCTGATATAAAAGATTCATGATCAAACTAAACATTTTCCACACTTTTATTAGTTAATGCTTGTTTTCATGAGGTTCAGTAAATCAGATATAAACATCATCAATCCAGTTTTGCATCAAATAGGTTTGTTTTTGTGTAACAGGCCGATAAAATATGTTAAATGTTTCATATAGTTGGGTGAAAAGTTGTGTTTTTAATTCATGTTTTTAAATCGGATTCCACACCAACAAAGCAAGAGATCCTTGAGTCATTGTTTGTGACAAATAATGTTAATAATTTAAAAACACATTCATCATCGTTTTGATAAATGAAGCATCAGAGCTCTTGATATTTTCACCACAGAAACTTGGAGCTGCAGCAGCTGCACACATCTGGTTCAACCAGCTGTAAACCAACTAACACCGTAGGTTACTTTGCTCCTTTTAATCTGCTGGACGTTTTCATGTCCGGTCACATGACCTGCTCAGAAATGCGCATGTGTGTTCTCAGTTTATATTTAGGCTGTTTGAACAGACTGTTGACTGGTGTTTACTGCAGCTGTCAACAACAACAAGCTGAGAGACGAAGAAGAGACTCATTCTCCTCTTTCAGGATCAATAATTAGGAATCAATAAAAAGCAATTTGGTTAATCCCTAATCCCTAATTAACTTTATCTGCTCTCAGTGTCAGATCAGATAAAATAAATACAAGCAGTGATTATTTTCATCATCGATTAGTTTATTATTTTCTCGATTTAATCACTTTAGTCTTTTGGTCCATTAAATGTCAGTAAACAGGGAAAATGATCAGCAAATATTCTGATAATTGATGAACTGTTTTAATCTAAACGTTCTTCAGGTCCAGGATGAAGAAGATCATAAACTGAATTTACGACATTGCAATGGGCTTTTTTTAATCTTTTTTTATTTATTTATTTTTTTTTACAGTTTATTGTCCAATGATGAGTCGATTTAACTGACAATAATAATCAGCAGTTTAATCGTCGGTCTGTCCGTGGACTAACAGCTGTGTGTGGAAGACCTGCCCTCCTGTTAATGAGAGCGAGGTGGTGCAGCAGCAGCAGTCTGTTGTATCAACACTGACGCAGCAGATACACAACACCAGCATCACCCTCCTCTGGAGTTTCCCCACACTGAGGCATTTACTGAGTCTGAGTCCAGCCGAGTGTTCGAGCTGTTGGGAAACACTGGAGCCACTTCGCCTGGTTTCACATCCTTAGTCAAGTTTCCACTGTTGTGTTCTCCTGCTGACTGTAGACACTCCCCTGGTGTGTGTGAGTGTGTGTTAATGACAGGTGGACATGTGAAGTCTCAGACTGATACAGATGTTGTTAATTCATTTTTTTCCCTTTATTAAGTGATTACAAAACCAGTGAAGACGAGTGTAACAATAGTGAGAAAGATCGAAGCAAACACAAAACAGAGGAAAGAAAAAACTAAAAAATTCAAAAAAATAAGAGAAAAAATGGAATAATAATAATAATTGCAGAAGGTGTCTAGTAAAAAAAAAAAAAAACCTAGCAGCACATCTTATTTATATCGTCTTTCTCATCGTACATTGTTGGGAATATAAAAATGATATTTATTAAATGTGGGTTTAGTTACATTAAATAATTTTCTTATTAATGAGACGCTATTTACAAGTGATAAACTCATAGTTACAGTAACTGAGGTGATGTGAACGCAGCATGAGGCACGGTGGTGCTGATGGTGCAGCTTTTCATCTCAGAGCTGTCGAGATATTTTACTAAAAAACAACAGGTGTGAACGTCACACCGTCGTCATGACTACAGACAGTTTATTCTCTTTCAGTTGTAATGAAGACGAGACAGAAACTCAAAACTGGTCAACACTGTGTAAAGCACACTGATTTAACGTGTGTGTGTGTGTGTGTCCCCCCCCCAGGTCCTCGGTGGGTCTTCAGGTCTGTTTGGAGGCCATGTGTCCCAGCTGCAGCCCCCCCACCTGCAGCAGCAGCAGAGGAACCTCTCCCTACACGAGTACATGAGCATCGGGCTGCTGAAAGAGGCCGGCATCTCCGTGCCCGACGGCATGGTGGCCAGCTCCTCGGATGAGGCGTACGCCGTGGCCAAGCAGATCGGTGAGCTGCAGCGAGCCTCAGAGAAACTCGTCTCTCCTGAACCTAAAGATTCATGTTTTCAGGAAGGATGAGCCAGAAGAATGGAGCGAATAAAAAAAGTTTGATTTGAAACAGTTTCTGTCGAAGAGGAAGTAAACTAAAGTCTGAATCTGACCTGACAACCCCAGTGTTACTGATACAGTTCAGTTGTGTTCAAGGACGTGTGTGTGTGTAGGTTTTAAATAGCTGAAGCCAAGGCTGTCCAGTGTGAAGACAGACACACATTCACACAGTCTAAACATAGACTCCTCCTGCTTCAGTGGTATCAGTTGACTCTTGACTTACATAATTCCAAAGAAGTTGGACCATAAATCCTGTGACAGGTGACACCGTTCTCTGACCCTGACCTGACGCACCTTTAAATCCTCCTCAGATCCTCAGCTGTTCAATCAGGACGTAGATCTACGACATCACCACAGTCCCTTTGTGTTTAGTCACTTTCACAGTTAATACAGTGTTTTACTGACAGAAACGTGTGTGTGTCTGTGTGTGTGTCTGTGTCTGTGTGTGTGTGTGTGTGGTGTGTGTGTCTGTGTCTGTGTCTGTGTCTGTGTGTGTGTGTGTGTGTGTTGTGTGTGTGTGTGTGTGTGTGCGCGTGTGTGTGTGTATGTGTGTGTGTGTGTGTGTGTGTGTGTGTGTGTGTGTCTGTGTCTGTGTGTCTGTGTGTGTGTCTGTGTGTGTCTGTGTGTGTGTGTGTGTCTCAGGCTCAAAGGACCTGGTGGTGAAAGCTCAGGTCCTGGCCGGGGGCAGAGGGAAGGGGACGTTCGAGGGCGGCCTGAAGGGAGGAGTGAGGATCGTCTACTCGTGAGTCATCAAACATCTTAACACTGACCAACATCCGTAAATAATCTGCTGAGCATTAAAGTTATGATCCTTTTATATCTCGTATCTCGTGATGACACCTGCGGTTACCATGGTAACACAGCCGTGTGGTTCAGTTTAGCAGCGGCTCTGTCAGAAATCCACTGAGCAGGTGAAGCCGTTTCCAACCTCACAGCCAGATGTTTTAACACAACAGCTGGACACAGTGAAAGGAGCCGGAGCTGAAGATGAGGAGCTGCAGCTCTTCATCATCAGCTCCTCACTCTTCATCACAGCTGATCCACTGACGAAAGAACAACCACAGTCACAGATGACCTTACAGAAATTTGTTTTTAATTTATTAATCCATTCATTCATTTTCTGCTTCCTGTCTAAAACAATTAATCAATCAGTTGAGAAAACGCTGTATCAATAATGAAAGTAATAATTAGCTGCAGCTGCTTTGGGTGATGTGATTGTGAAACACTCCTCCTCCTCTTCCTCTCCAGTCCAGAGGAGGCCCGTGACATTTCGTCCCAGATGATTGGTCGAAAGCTCTACACCAAGCAGACCGGGGAGGCGGGACGTATCTGCAACCAGGTGTTCATCTGCGAGCGCAGGTATCCACGCAGAGAGTACTACTTCGCCATCACCATGGAGAGGTCCTACCAGGTGAGGCCACACACACACACACACACACACACACACACAGACACACACACACACACACACACACACACACACACACACACACACAATCGATTAGTGTAATGAAATAAATCATTTTGATCAGTTGTTAAAGCAGGTTTAGAGTTTTTGACTCTTTGGCTTCAGGAAACTGTGATTGTTCTTTTTCACTATTTTTTGACATTAAAAAATAATTTATTTGACATTTTATTGACAAAACGACAAATTGATTGATATTGAAATGAATCAGATTAATGGATAATCAATACAATCTTTAGTTACAGTGGTAGCTGTGTTTCCCGTGTGGGTCAGTAGGAGTTTGAATTGATTCGACAGTTTTCCTAATCGATTAATCAATTATTAAGTAAAAAATACTACAAATGATCCAGTTCCAGTTTCTAATATTGAATATAGAAAATATAATATATTAATATAAAAACTAGAATAACTTCTGCCAAGGTCGAACAATCCTACGTTTCCTGACATGAACTTTGACCTGCATCACACGTTCATCGTAGTTTGTTCATCATTAAAAAGAGAGAAAATGCTCAGTAAGAAGGTTAATCATTCATGCACTTGTTCACAGTGTATCTGCAGTCTGACTCTAACAATAAGAAAATGTTTCTACTCTTTCTTTTTTATTCCAGTCATGTGATCATATTGTTCACATGTCACCTTGTTGAACGTCACTGCTGAATGTCGCTATAATCTAATTTACCGGCAGTGATCAGCGATTCTTCTCGTGTCATTTAAAGAACTTTATTCATGCTTCTGTTGCTTATAATGAACAGCTCCGCCTCCGTCACATGAACGCGCTCGCAGCCCGACAGGTGAACTAAACTGATCCTGGATCTGTTGAGCTCGTCGTTCCTCGGGAGAGAGTCGTGCAGAGATTGCACCTGGTTTTGCTGAATTCTACCACCAGATGGCAGCAGACGACCTGTGTGTTCCTGCTCAGGTTACATTGGTCTCAAATCACTGATTCATACACTGTGGTCACTTTATTAGGCACACCTGTGCATTTAATACAACCCAGTTCAACGGCTCTGCCACAAATTGTACATGTAGGAGGATCATAAGGTTCAGTTCAGGCGTTAACCTCTGACCTCTGACATTATAAAGTTTGGAAAGGTAGAATCTGTGTCTGAGCGGTTTGGTTTTTCTATCCGTACCTCATGAAGAGGAGACGTTAAATACAAATGAAGGAGTGTTTTTAGAGACAGCGAGTCCTGCTGACGAGACTTTAATCAGCTGATGTGACGGGAAAAGACTGTAAAGCTGATTTAATGTGTCGACTCTGTAGAAACTGGCAGCTTCCTTCCCTAAAGTCTGCATTTGACTTTCAAACAGCATTTCAGAGAAGAACTCTTTCAAACACGTTTTTCTTTTTTTGAAGTCAAAGTCGGACTAAACAGAATTCACGCGCTGATTTCACCGAAGCGCCCGACTCAAACAAACATCTGAAGCTCAAACCAAGTGTCTCAGATTGTGTAATTGAAACGGTTCAGACCTCACCCGCCGCTCCTTCTTCCCGCAGGGCCCCGTCCTGATTGGCAGCTCGCAGGGGGGCGTGAACATCGAAGACGTCGCTGCAGAAAATCCAGACGCCATTGTGAAGGAGCCCATCGACATCGTGGAGGGCATCAAGATGGAGCAGGCGGTCAAGGTAGGATCAATAGTGGTAATAGATGTTCCAGGTGTGTGGTTTGGTAATCGGAGAAGAGGAGAGAGGGATTCTGGGTAGTGGTATTTTACCTCTCAGGAGGAGTAAGTTCCTCTCAGCGGACTCCAGCCCTCCGTCCTGTTCAGATTCATGTCTGATAAACAACCTGAGTGTGACGTTAACAGTTCCTTTGTAAATAATGATTCTGTTTTTCTTTTTCCCGTCTGTTTATTACAAACACACAAATCTTCAGAATAAAGCGTCCCCCTGGTTCAGGAGGATGATCTGACAACAAACAGACTTTCTGTGTTTTCAGACGCAAATCTCCACAAACACGCCGACGGATGAGCGAAAGAGACGTGATTACACGTCATCAACAAGCGCAGAAATACATAAAGAAATGTCACCCAGGCTCCTCCGAGTCTGTCGAGCTCTGCACTTCAGCCACAGTGTCTCTTTACCAGACAATTCCTCATTGAAGAAAACTAGAACCACCTCCTCGTGGTCGTATCCCTCCGCCACTCAGGCCAGTTCCAGGTCACATCCCTGTTTATCCAGAGACATTAGTGTGAAATTTTATCATAGTTGCTGTGAAGTCTCAAGTTATTTTTTTTGCTTTGATTTATTCTTGCACAATTGAAAATACACAGAAAACGACAAAGATAACAAATATTCTTATTTAAAGCCTCAACCTCAGTAATGTTGAAACATCACAAAGTTATAAAAATACAAAATGAACGTGACGAATTAACAGTTGTGAGAAACCAAATTGATTCAAATTATAAATAATAAAATAAACAGCAATAATAACAATAATATCAAAATAAGAGCAGAAAATGTGAGTGTGGCAGGACGACGTCGGTGCAGCCGAACAGGCAGTAACAGAGTCAGAGCTGTTGTTTCCACTGAGAAAAATCATCACCTAAATCCAGCAGCATCTCTGAACTCCAGCTGATCGTGTTTTAAAAGTAAATGATTGTTGAGACGGGTTTCGGAGGTCTTGGATCACTTCCTGTTGTGCGGAGCGTCCTGACCTTTCACAGCTCCTCAGGTCTTGGTGCATATTTCTCAGAAAGTCCAGAAACGCTGTGCTACAGCCCTGCAGGGTTTGTCTGTGCTGCTCTAAAACAACAGTCGTAGGAAGTGATGCAAGATGCTCCAAAAACGAACCTGATTCATGCCGGGATGAAGCGTTTATTTGTAGAAACAGAAGCAACGAGTCAGAAACGATGAGATTAAAGCTGCTCTGCTGCGTTTTTAACGTGAACTGATTTTATTTTCTAACAACGAACGAACTCTCTGAATCTGGTTGTAAACACATTCCTTCCTCGCTCTCCCCTCTGAGTGAGAGCGTTATCTCGCCTGAGACCACGTTTGTAAAACTGGGCGAGGTTCATTAAAAGCAGCAGGTTGTCTGTGTTTCCACTGGACCTGTTTCTTCTTCTTCTTCTGCTTTTTATTCCTCCGCGGCGGCGACAGTCAGAGCTGCAGACATATTGTTTTCAGGTCGTCCGTCCGTCCCTTTCTAGTGGACACGATATCTCAGTAACGCCTTGACGGAACTTGTTGAAATTTAGCACAAACATTCAGCTGGACTCAAGGATGAACCGGTTACATTTTGGTGTTCAAAGGTCAAAGGTCAAGGTCACTGTGTCCTCACAAAGCACAATTTTGGCCTTGTGAACACGATATCGCAGTAACGCCTTTAGGGAATTTCTTCAGATTTGGTAAAAACTTTCACCTGGACTCAAGGACCAACTGATTAGACGATGGTGGTCAAAGGTCAAAGGTCAAGATCACGGCGACCTCATAAAACACTTTTTAGCCATTACGCAAGACTTCACACAAACAATTCATATTTTCTCTGACTCTGGACAAACAGGGATGTGACCTGGAACTAGTCTGCGTGGCGGAGGGATACGACCACGAGGAGGTGGTTCTAGTTTTTCAGTATTTTTTTATTCTCTTTGTCTGAAGGTTCATCACAACCACAGACTCCCGTCACGTCACACAGTGATTGGATCCAATGTATTGATCGTATCAGTGTTTATCCCTCCGCCCGTCTGACGTGTGATGAAATGTGCTGTGCTGCTGCAGGTCGCTAAGAAGATGGGCTTCCCGCCGGCGCTGGTGAACGAGGCGGCGGAGAACATGATCAAACTGTACAACGTGTTCATCAAGTACGACGCCTCCATGGTCGAGATCAACCCCATGGTGGAGGACTCCTCTGGCATCGGTACACACACACACACACACACACACACACACACACACACACACACACACACACACACACACACACACACACACACAACTAACTTCAGTCTCACTTTGAAACATCTATATTGATCCCACTGTAACAAAACTACAAGATCCAACATGGAACCAATAACCACTGATGCAAACTGTGCAGCTCGGTCAGAATTTACGGGCGCACACTCAGCTGGCGTGTTGAGACGTGGTGTGTGGGACAATGCGGCGTCTCCTCTCATCAAAACATAACTTCTATAAATAAATCCTCTGCTGTGATTCTTATTTAGTTCAGATTTAGTACAGATGTTTATAAACACACACAGCTGTATATGAGCTTGTGAAACAGCCTTTAATAATGAGCAGCTGAGGCTCAGTGATGCCAAACTCTTGTGTGTTTGCTCGTCAACAGTGATGTGCATGGACGCCAAGATCAACTTCGACTCTAACGCCGCGTACCGCCAGCAGAAGGTGTTTGACCTGCAGGACTGGACCCAGGAGGACCCCCGGGACCGACAGGCCGCCAGGGCCGACCTGAACTACATCGGCCTGGACGGAACCATCGGCTGCCTGGGTCAGTGCGCCGCAGCGAGTTAGCAGTAGAGAATATTATCACAGCGGTTAACACGTCGTCAGGTCGGAGCTGCAGTGTGACGGAGGTGAAGGAGAAGGTTTGTGACTGTAGGACGTCTTGTGTTCTCTCTAGTGAACGGAGCGGGTCTGGCCATGGCCACCATGGACATCATCAAGCTGCATGGCGGCACTCCGGCCAACTTCCTGGATGTGGGAGGAGGAGCCACGGCCCACCAGGTGACCGAGGCGTTCAAACTCATCACCTCTGACAGGAAGGTAAGAGCGCTTCCTCTACATCTGCAGATGTAAATGTTGCGGGTTTGTTTTCATGGTGGTTTTTAACGGCTTCCTGCTGTCGCTCAGGTTCAGGCCATCCTGGTCAACATCTTCGGAGGCATCATGAGGTGTGATGTCATCGCCCAGGGCATCATCATGGCCGTGAGAGACCTGGACCTCAAGATCCCCATCGTTGTGCGGTTACAAGGTACAAGCAACGTCCTCACTGCAGTGGTTAAACACACACACACACACACACACACACACACACACCTGGCAGCACATGGAGCTGATTGGACGCGGATCACTGTGATCGTCACGTTTATACCTGTGATTATAAAGGTTATTATTCCTGCTCGTCGCCACGTGGCGTCCTGCGGAGCTGAATCTTTATTCTTTCACAGTGTCGCCTTGAGATTTTCAAGCAGACAGAAATGATGCATGAGTCTAAACAGAGCTGACATTCCTCAGGTTTCCTCGGGGGGAGAGTTTCTGTTATGGAAATATTCTGCGCCGCGGATGTAAAGATTTATACTTTTAATTCAAGCTGTGAACGTGCTGCTTCTTTACACATTTAATTGTCATTTAAATTGCAGATTTTATTCTAATTTAAACGGCCACAGGGCTTCTTCGTTAATGTCATTTCCACCACGAAAGTGCCTGTTTACACATTTGATTAAAGCTCAACCTGCAGAAGTTCTTCCTCCTCATGTTTGAGAGGTGTTAGTGTTCGGGGTCGTCCCGCCTCATGTCTCAGCGTCTCTGTGAAGACGCAGCAGATGCACTCATGTAACGCTCCACGCATCTTCTCTGGCAGTTTTCACCCATGTGTGAAAAACAAGATTGGACGTTGTTTAAAAACCTATGATAGTGTAATCACAGAGATTTCCAGCAGCAGCAGCAGAGGCTTCGTCAGTTCTCAGGGGTTCTGCTGACACTTGGACAAATTAAGATTTACTGATTGTTTTTAGTAAAATTGGAAACTGTAGTTTAAAGTTTAAGACGCTAAAACCTCCAGGATTCATCACCGTCTGGAAGCGTCAAAGTCGCCGTCTTCATTTATATTTGACTCAACAACAAAGTCATGGATTTGATATAATGAGATGCAGAAGCTGAGGTGTAACAGTCAGGTGTGGATGTATACTTTATATAAATGATGATTTGTTTTGTTTTTTTCAGGGACGAGAGTGGACGATGCTAAAGCTCTGATCGCTGCCAGCCCTCTGAAAATCCTGGCCTGTGACGACCTGGACGAAGCCGCCAAAATGGTACACACACACACACACACACACACACACACACACACACACACACACACACACACACACACACACACACACACACACACACACACACACACACACACACACACACACAGACATGAAACAGATCTGAACGTGTTCATCAGTGAGAGTCAGGCAGGTTGTTTGCCCTTGTTCTTTATGCTAAGCTAAGCTACGCTAACCAGCCCCCCCCCCCCCCCCCCCCCCCCCCCCCCCGTGTATAAAAAGGTCAAAACCCTAAAACACAGAAGAACATATACAGAGAATAATCTGTTCTGGCTCAATCAGCTCTTTATTTTCATTTAATTATTATTTGATGAACTCTAATTATATCCTGTTTCAACATTTCCATCCTGTTCCTTGTTTTTGTGATTGTGAAAGGATTTATGTTGTAAATAAAGTTAGTTAATAAATTCTCCTTCATATCTTTCCTCTTGACCTCATGATGTTTTCCATCGAGGTCGAGGAGAAGTTACTAGAGAGGAGAAAACCAGGGACATAAACATCTCCCTCTCTCTCTCTCTGTCTCTCTTTCTGTGTCTCTCTGTCTCTCTCTCACTCTCTCTCTCTGTCTCTGTCTCTCTCTGTCTCTGTCTCTCTCTGTCTCTCTCTGTCTCTCTCTCTCTCTGTCTCTCTCTCACTCTCTCTCTGTCTCTCTCTCACTCTCTCTCTGTCTCTCTCTCTCTGTCTCTCTCTCTCTCTGTCTCTCTCTCTCTCTCTCTGTCTCTCTCTCTCTCTGTCTCTCTCTCTCTCTCTCTCTGTCTCTCTCTCTCTCTCTCTCTCTGTCTCTCTCTCTCTGTCTCTCTGTCTCTCTCTGTCTCTCTCTCTGTCTCTCTCTCTCTCTCTCTCAGGTTGTAAAGCTTTCTGAAATCGTCTCACTGGCTAAAGAAGCTCAAGTGGACATCACCTTCCAGCTGCCCATCTAAGCAACCTGGACCTTTGGCCTCCATGACCTCCTCACACCTTCTTCCTCCTCCTCCTCCCAAGCACTTCCTCAGTCCCCTCCCCTGGACACACCCATAGCGGCCCACCACTCCTCCCCCTCCCCCACAGCGAACAGCGATGTAGTTGTATGTTGGCGACTCTGTGGCGTGATGGCACCACGCTGTACAGGTCTCCCTCCATGTTTCCTCCAACTCATGTTGCACTTGAGTCGATACGCACAAACCTCCACCTTCAGACCTCCTCCTCCTCCTCCTCCTCCTCCTCCTCCTCCTCCTCCTCCTCCTCATCTTCCTCCACTCACCTCCACAGTCTCAGAGAGGCACCTGTCTGTTTACTTGGTACTTGTTGGGATAATCTCCTTAGAAAAAATAAAAACAGAGCAGCTGAAGCTTGATCCACATTCAGATGTTGCAGAATCTGCGTTCAGTCCCGTGTTCATCGTGTTCATCGTGGTCAGTTGTGAGGCGGCGAGGCGGCAGGAAGCTGCTCTTACATCACAACGATCCCGTTAGCTTCTTACACACAGGTAGTTTTGCATGAGTGCCTCTTCAGTGTGTTTGTGTCTCTGAGCAGGAATGTAAGAGAATAAAGGATGAACTCGTTCCCTCCATGTACGACTCATAGTGTTTCTGTGACGGAGCTGCGGCGCCGCTTCAGGAAACGCCCTCAGTGTTGAAAACAGTTAATGACAGTGACCGAACCGTTACACGCACAGCTGATAAAATACCAGACTACGTCCCTCTAGTGGTGTCAGCCAATCAGACGCTTCGGTTTCATTTGTCCAGCTTAATTTTTCTTTTTGTTTTTGAGGTGAAGTGAATGTAACTCGTAGAGCGTCCTCTATCTGCAGGCATGACTGGAACTACTTTCTGCTGAAGAAATAGTCCCTTTTGGGAGAAGTGATCGTACTGTAGTGGAGGTGGAAATCTCAGAGACATTATGTTTAAACACCTGAAATAAAACCCAAACTACCTGCATGATGAAACACCAGAGGTCAGACCAAATTAAACTAAAGCAAATATTTCATCCTGTTTTCCTCTTTTTTAAATCAGCAGATCATCGTAGCAAAACGGTGACGCTCCTACACGAGAGCGAGACCCTCAGACTGAACCGGACAAATCGTTTTATGTCTGAAAGCGATGTCCATAATTTGCTGTACAAAACAAAATAATTATTTAATTAAACAAGAAGCAAAAAAAACTCAAATCTGAGAATCTGGAAGCAGCAAATGTTTGAAAAATGACTGAAACTAAATATTTGGAGAATAATTTGATGTTGCAGCTTTAGTTTGTAGTTTGTTTTTGCGTCTTTTAACTTTCAGCTCTGTGACTTCAAATAGAGGCTCAGAGGCCCCCTGACCTTTGACCCTCTGAGCCTGAGTCTGTTGATTCTATTAGTATTGTGCAGCAGAGACTCATGGGAACTCAGAGGCAGCAGCTTTATCACGTGCTCCCTTCTTACTGTACACGAGCGGCCGCGTCTGTCGATGCGACACGTGTTGACGCGACGTCGCTTCAGCTTCAGGTTAAAATACAAACCGTCTCCAACAGCTTCGATCGTCTGAAGCTCATTAAACACAGAGGACAGTCTCGGCTCAGTGGTTGAATAAAATTCAAGGCGATGGATCTTTACGAGTCCAGATGATCGATCCTGGACTTCCTGTTCCGCCCTCGGCTGTGGTTAACAGAGGTGATGCATCTCAGCTAATTTTTTCTTTTTTTGTGAGGCATGAATTATTCAGTGTTCCTGCTGAGGAACTCAAACTTCCAGGCAGAGAAACCCTGAGGGAGGAACATGGAGACTAAAGCAGGGTTGACTGGACGTTAAATCAGTCAGCTCGCTGTGATTTCCTCTGCAGCTCTCTCCCTCTCTCTCTCTCCTCCCTGCTGATGATTTTTAAACCAGCGGTGCAGATGTGCATCACTGTGCTGCTGAAGTGGAGCATGTTTTATTACGTTAGCTAAAGAGGCGGACTGGAGGTCTGAGGTTCAGGCTGAGAGTTCAGGTTGTCTTCAGGCAGCACAGAGTTTATTACCAGGGTTTTACCCTTCCTTTAAAAAGTTACAAGAAATGGACTGAAACACTGGAGATTGCGTTTCTCTGTATTTATTCGCTGTTTGTGGAGAAGTCGTCTCCTTCAGGGTCGAACAGGGGCGTGTGCAGCGGCGGCCATCATGCCACAGATTGGTAGCCATTTTCTCTCAGCTGTTTGTTTGTGTGTGACATCAGAGTGGAGGCGGGCCGCGTCCTCTCAGCAGAACGGTAAAATGACTGTAGTTGTTTCTTTTTCCCTACCTCCTCCTCTTCCTCAATCTCTTCCTCCAGCGCTCCGAACACAAGCCGACATTGTGAGTTGTACGTCATTTATTATATCTTGTAAATAACCAAACTGATGTTCTCGCTCTGTAAAATATTTATGCTCCTCCGGGAGTCTGAGAAAAGAAGAAAAAAATAAATAGAGAGAACACCAATCATTCTGTGCTTTGTCGTTTATTTGTCCTGTTGTTTTTGTCTTTGACAAGGACATCATCCATCCATCCTTTTTCAAAGGTAAAAACTCTGTACGAAGACATCTTTCCAGTCTTTATGCTAAGCTAAGCTAACTGGTTCATATAGGACCAAGAGATATGAGACTTCAATCGATCTTCTCATCTAAGTTTCATCAAGAAAGCGACTTGAAGCTCACTGAGGCTGATAAAGAACAGCTTTGGTTTATGACTAGTGATGAGGACCTAAAAATAACAAAGTAATGTCTTTCGTTACAGCTCCTCCAGTGTAAAGGTCTGTGTCCATGTGTAGTGTGATTATAGATCAGCTCTAGCTTCTATATTAATACTGTGAAAGTATCAAAGCCTCAGTCCACAGAGAAATGCACACAGCCTGTCTCTTCTGATTGGCTCACCAGCAGTTTATCTCCTGGTGTTTAATGATCCACGGTGTGGACTTTATTTAGTTGTTTTAATTATAGTGCCGTTAACCTGTTGCTGTCTGCAGTGACCCAGGGTTACAGGTTTGTGTTGGAGTTGACTGGTTGAGATGTTCGACTGCTCAAATAAAATATACGTATATGTAACAAAATGTTAGATTATTATTAATGAATCACTCACCGGTCGAGCCATTTATTAATGTCTACACACAGTTTGACTCTTAGCTTCTCAGGTTTCTCAATTTCTAATGAGCCATCAGCAAAAGTCACATCTGACAATAAGCCGACAAGAGCCCGAGGCTTTACACACAAAAGAACTGAACCCGACCAGACACAGAACCAGTTGTTGGGTTCAGGTCGCTGGAGACCAAAGGAGGCAGACAGCAGGTGAATCCTTACCTGTTGATGTTTAACTCCTGGCACCTGACAGCTTCTGACTTCCTGTTGTAGTTAGATCTCTTCTCAAATTAAGGTCTTGTCACTACAACACACACACACACACACACACACACACACACACACACACACACACACACACACACACAGACACAGCTTTGAAGTCTTTACTTGAGCCCTTTGTTCCACAGCTTTGATCCTGCGGCTGGAAACAGGATGATTTTAAATTGTACTCGAGACATTTCAACACGTACATGCCGCCGTGTTATTCCACAGATGAAAAGGCCACTGAGACAGAAAATGTTGTCGTGATAAATGAACCTTTTTTTTGTGTTTGAACAAAGGTCGCAGCTGAAGCCAATTCAGCAGGAAGGCCGGGGTCCAGGCTGCTGTTGGTTTTTTTATGGACGTTCTGCTGCATTTAGATTCAAATATGAAACTTGATGATGAATTTTTCAGTTTTTAATGTGTTGTTGTTGTTGTTGTTGTTGTTGTTGTTGTTGTTGTGGGCGACAGAGCAAAGAGTCTGTGCTGGATCACAGTCAAACTCCACTGAATCTGTGTCATGATTTATTTTAGCTGTGGAGGGAAAATGTAGTCCGTCCGCCCCCCAGGTCCTGACCTAAACCGCTTTCACAGCTTGAATCCGACTCACAGGCGCTGGACAAAATAATGGAAACAGGTTTCAGGTCTTAGTCTGTGTGTCTCAAAACTAAGAAGGCACTTTTAATGTGTTATCGTTTGTGCTAATCTTCTTGTTGTTAGCTCAGCACGCTAACAACTGGTTTTCTCTGCCGCTGAACGTGGTTTCTTGTCGCTCGACGGGAGCTTCAGCCGTCATTACATTTACAAGACGAGGTTATAATACGTCCTCTGAGCAGCGCTACGTCTTCAGGGCAGATGGGAGGCTTCAGCGAGTCGCTATCGGAAAGTGATGAGACATGCTGGGCTAGCTGGTTAGCATGCTAACTTAAGTAGAAGAAAGGATGTTAAAGAGATAGAGAGTTAACATTGGCGTTGTTTTCCACCTCTGGGTGGTAATTGAGGGTGTGGCCAGTTTGAGTGACAGGTGGATGCACTGAACGTGTTGGTGTCTTTTGCAGGATTTTTCATGCTAAGATCAGACAGAACTTGAGGGGGTCTACCATTTCTGCCTCTTTTAATTTATACGTTAGCACTAATTAGCTGGTGTCGCTCATCATACCTGGCTTGTTAGCTTAGCTTGTTCACAAGCTCATTAGCCAGCAACTGAATTAACCTTGGGTTAGCCTTCGAGTGAGATACCCAGACGCCCAGCTGTGCTAAAGATGCTAACAGAAGCGTATGCCCTAAAGTCTCAGCTCCACACAGACTCCACTTTTTGCCCATTTGTGATTAGCTGGGAGTTAGGGGCGGAGTCAAGCACTGCCAAGACGGCGACAGTGGAGCAGCTCCCTCTGAGGCTCAAAACCACGCCACGGAGGCTGCGTCCATCTTTATTTACGGTCTATGTTTGTGACTTTCTGGCACTTTTGATTTTTTGATGTAATTTTCAGAATCAGAAAAATGTTTCTTCAGATTCACACTCACACGTTGGTCTTTCTATAATTGTGATGACACTCATTGACATAATGGATTCCCTAACCCTGATCACCAGAAACAAACCCACGGAGCACAGAGTGAAGATAATCTCACAAAGGCTGAGGTAAGAAACTACACACAATCCCAATCATGATCATTAAAGCAGCAGATAAAGGCTCCAAGATCGTTTTAATAAACAATTAATATACTCCAGAGGCACATAGACAACAACAGGCAGCATCCAAACACAAATAAGACCAATAGTTCAATCACTTTACACAGAAAGATACAATAAGGCAAAATGAAGAAAAGAAAATTCAAAAGCTTCTTCCACCGCTGGTGTTTAAAGTGTCAACGTGGATCACATCTGGACTCCCACTTCTTTTTCTTCTTCCTCTTCCTCTTCTCTCTGCAGCAGCAGCTGATGATGGAGACTCTGCTCTGGTGCACATGTGAAGTCTAATCTGCTGCCGCTGGCTGGTTGGAGCTGGTTGGAGCTTTGTGGCAGCGATGTGGGAAGAACAGTGAGCAGGCGTTCAGATTAAACAGCAGCATGTCTGAGTGAACAGAGAACCAGACACAGATATTACCCTGAGCTCAGTCAGAGAACTCCTCAGTGTGCGGAGGAGGAGCAGAGGGCCTCTACTTATTAAGACTCTTCAGAACCACATCTGACCTCCTTTATGTTGTCCCCCAGGCCCTCAGTTATTATTGAAGTCCAGAGACACACCAGGCTCATTACTTGACCATCAAGGTCACATTAACAGGAGAAGATGAACCCGGTTGAGGTTCTGGCTGCTGGAATCTGCTGCCGTTTCCACTTTGCTGAATTTGGCTTCACAGTTTGATCAAAAACAGTTCAATTCAATATCTGAGACGCTGCCGTCTGGAGCACGGAGATCTGCTCAGGCCTCTACAAACCACTGTGACTTCATTCCTTTACTCACCAACAGCTGTCTCCAGAGGTGGAAACCAACACCAATGTCTCTATCTACGTCTTTTCTTCTACTGAAGTTAGCATGCTAACCAGCTAGCCCTGGTCCGTCTCATCCCTTTCTGACTTTCTTTCTCGGAGGACGTTTTATTGCCTCTTGTCTCGTAAACGCAACGATGGCTGAAGCTCTCGTCACGCGACAATCACCACCACCTGCTCACGACAAGAGACCACGTCTGACGTCAGAGAAACTTACAAATCGTCCCTTCAAGTCGAGTTGAACCTGCACGGACACCGATGGGTAACGTTGTTAAGGTTTTCCAAAACGTCCCTCTCTCTCTTTCAGCTCTGTGTTTGGTCTCCAGCTCCTGAGGGAAACGTCTGACTCTTTAGCTGCTAAACGCTTCACTGTGTTCACCAGCTGAGTCTCTATTGTTATGATGACCTTTGTATGATGTAGTTTTTTTTATGTTACATCTTGTTTCCTCTCACATTTGTGGAGCACCTCATAAAAATTCTCTTAAATCTAAAGTCAACTAAATACAGTGTCACCCATGACCTCTATCGGACATTCCCCTGACCTTTCTACCAACCTGAGACGATGATCTTGCTCTTTGCTGCAGGTTGTGGACAGCGGCCGTTTACAGATGTTTCTCTGAGAACAGCAGCTGCAGAGACTGAACCTGAGCAGTGAAACTGTGTCTGGACAGAAATTGAATTATTGTGGCTTTAATAAAGAGACGAATGAAGTTTCAGACCTTGTTTCTAGACATCAGATCATGATGCATCCTGCGTGTCGATGACAAACCGATTCAGCCTGAAAATCGTGAACCTCCTGTGAAATTGATAGTGTTATTATGTCCCTCAAACACAGATAAGTTTCTCTCCTCCTCCTCCTCCTCCTCCTCCTCCTCCTCCTCCTCCGCCTGGCTGCAGACAGTGATGGAGGTCGGCTCTGCGGCTGTCTGCTCTCAGCTTGCTCACACTGATAAGGTTCAGAGTTTAGAGTTGTGCAGCTGCCAGGTCGTTTATTTAAAGCTGTGATAAGCTTGGTCAGTCTCAGTGAGCCGGTGGGGGTGTGTGTGGGTGTGTGTGGGGGTGTTGATGGGTTGTTGGTCAATTTACTCCAGGAAAAGTGAACTGGCATTCTGTGTTGGAAATGTGAATAATATTTCTCTAAGTTTCCGGTGGACTGAGTGAAAACTTTCATGGAAGTTTGAAATACCTGCGGAGGATGAAGAAGGACCAACAGAAACATGAAGTTATCAACAATGAACAATGTTCGAGCTGCAGGTTGAATCTGAACCAGTACACCTGTATGTGGCCCCTCCCACATTCAACCACCTGAGTCTCCTGGACGACACACAGGTGCTCTCCATTTAACTCACTGTGATTGAGATGAGTGTGTGTCATGGCAACACGTGGCCCAGAAACAGACGACATGGAGTCGACTGTCGTAGAACTGTGAGTAGATTTAAAAGAAAACCATAAAACAGCAACAACTAAAAAGTCTGTTATTTCAGAACTTTTGGCCACTAGTCTTTACAGATGTCGTGATGTGACCGGCGTCCACAGTGACTCCGCCTCCTGTCAGCAGAGATCCGAGCGGAGCCCCGGTCCTGTCTCCTCCTCTCTCAGGCGGTGATCGGTGGGAAGAGAAAACCAGATGCAGCGGCAGATGTTTCCTGGCTGACAGGATCGTGAAACCATCCGTCTGACATCACATCATCAGATCGTGTCTTATTACATTAGAGTCAGTGTCACATTTATCTGAATTTATCAAAGGCGGAGACAGAAACTGACTGACGGGAAGACAAAGAGGCTCCTGCTCCACAATCAGTCTGTAACAAGAGACGAAGCTGCTTCTGTTTGAAAACGAAACCATCACACCCTGAACCTGCAGGAAAAACACACCAAACTTTCCCTCTGCTGCCACCTGCTGGTGAAATATACCGGAAGAGACATGGAGCATGAACATGCATCAGCCCAGGTGCTCCCAGTCACACTGATGTGACAGCCCCGCCCACCACTCACCTGCAGGACATCAGCAGAGGACTGTCAACACCTGCAGAGCCTCAGCTCGCTCTCAGGAGAGCAGAGCACAACCGTCACTTCAGGTTTTTACTAAATCATTTTAAAAATATTTAGATTCTAATAATCATGGTTTGATATAAACAACATTTAAACCTCTGCTGCAAACAAACACCTGAACTTTTATTTCTAGCACCTGCCATAAATAATGTAAATTCAATATAATGCTGTGTTGTGTTTCCCAGCGACGATGCATTATCTATGACAGACTGACAGATCAATCGATAGACACACACATCCAGTTATATATGAATAATGAGACGGTGTCAAACAATGACAGATTGATTCATGTGGTGATCCACTTCCTGCCGTCGGTCCAAGCGCCAAAGTCTTTTCCTGCTGTGCACGATAAATTCCATTTCACTTCAAATTTCTCTTTTTGTTCCTCTATTGACGGGAAACTGAACTCCTGGTTCCCGTGACACAGACGCTCGTTCACACAGTGAGACCAGACCGACGCCTCTCCGTCTGTTAGATGAGAGTTTGTGATCCTGCGTTGATGTGAACATGTTGCTGCTATTTGATCATAAATGAAACAAAACATAAAACCAAAGGAAATGGACGGATCATTTTTAAGGATGGCACCAGATTAAAGTCATGAACGTCTGAACTGAACTTCATCTGATAGTTGTTGAGATTCATCCTCTGGGAACCATGAACGTGTGTGTGTGTGTGTGTGTGTGTGTGTGTGTGTGTGTGTGTGTGTGTGTGTGTGTGTGTGTGTGTGTGTGTGTGCGCGCAGAATATCATGGCCATGCATCCAAAGTGCTCCACCAACCATCATAGACTAAATCTTTGACATGGTGCTCACAGGTCGACGGCGAGGTCAACGACCCCGTGCTGAGACCAGCAGCATTATAGTTGTGTTCTGCTTCAAGTGTCCACCTCAACACCAGCAGCCTGTTTTCTTCAATGGAGAGAGAGAGAGAGAGAGAGAGAGCCCCCCCCCCCGGTCATCAGGGAGGCTCGCTCGTCCTCTCCCTCTCTCAGCAGGCGGAGTGTGTGATGACTCATGCCGCTGTTTTCCTCTCCTCCTCAGATTAAAGGAGAAGAAAGGGGCGGCTGCACCCTGTCTTTATAAATATAGATAAATGAGGCCGCCCGCTGATAGGGACACACACACACACACACACACACACACACACACACACACACACACACTCACTCTCTCTCTTTGATCTTAGCACACAGTGAGGAGACAGGTGGGACTGGAAAAGCAGAGTGACACCTGGAAACAGCTGGACAGACAGATGTTCTCACCTGTGTGCAGAGTGTGATCAACCAGAGGCATGGGGTGAACACACACACACACACACACACACACACACACACACACACACCTACGGAGGCCCCCAGGGGTCACACGGAGGCCCAGGCTGCCACAGATTAATACACTGAGGGGACGGATTGGTGATCTGGCCTTGAGGATTCACCTTCATGACGTCACACCTGCTGGATGTCAGCTACAAGATGCTCGAAACCATTCAGCGTTAAATAATCCACATGTACAAGTGAAGCTTCCTCCATGTTTGTGAACGACTGTCGTTGATTTTAAGATGAAGGATTCAGGCGAGGGAGGGAGGAAGGCTGTAAATGAGTTTTTCTGCTGTAAAACAACACGTGTTGGGTTCAAAGGTGCAGCAGTAAAGTTGACTTTTATATTCTGTTTCATTAACTTTGTCTCTGGCTCTGGACATTTAGGTACAAATATATCTCCTCATTTATTCCCACAGGTGACTTTTAGGAGGGAAAAAAGAAAAGAAAAGACAGATCTCTCTGAGGCGTGAGTCATCCTTCCAGGAATAGTCTTTCTATATCAGTATCCATCACTCACACGGCCGTGAACTTTGTGATGTGCTGGTCTGTCGCCGCTCCGGCAGATGTTCATTTTACACCATTTTAAATTCTCGCTCGTGTCGAGAGGGAGGGTTAAAATTAGCTCAGCGGCACCGGCGGCTCTTCATTCAGGAGTTTATTACACCCCGAAGCAGCTCGGTTCACCGAGTCGTCACAGAGGGAAGACAGAGCGCCGTCTCCGCAGAGCCACGCCGTGCAGGCGAGTGATGGTGACACACAGGATTTGTCACAGACCTGTTTGGAAGAAAAACGTCATGAAAACCTGATTCATGAGCCGTTTAAGCTCCATGTGAAGTGACAGCGGAGGGTGTGTGTGTGTGTGTGTGTGTGTGTGTGTGTGTGTGTGTGTGTTTGTCTTTGTCAAGCAAAGCTGCTGTTACAGCACAGATGGGGGTGTTTGCAGTTACACACAAACAATATAAACACACACTCACACACTCACCCCGCAGCAGCAGCTAAACTGCCTCTAAAGTCAGTCGCAGTGACTCTCATACCTGTGCAGAGCGTCCAGGTGGAGCTGCGTCGTCTCACCTGCTCATGTACAGGTCGGTGTGTGTGGTGAGAGTTTGGGGATTTCACACCGGAGGCAGATGGAAGTGTTGCTTCATCGAGCGTGACTTGATGTATCAGCTGGTTATTGGAGCTTGTGTGGTCAGGTGATTAGAGCGGGAAAATTGTCCCATTATAGAGAAGAAACAGCTGCACACTAGGTGTATTTTCCATCCAACATATTTAATGTTTTGCATTTTAAAAACTTGAGAAGAAACAACTAAAAAATAAAAGTTTTTATGCTGAGGTGGAAACGTTTGTGTATCAATGAAAGAAAAATCTGACTCCATGGATCTTCTGCTCCAACATGTACCTGGGTCCTCGGCCCGAGTCCGGCCCATATACTTCCTTATCTGAGCCAGTGCCGGCTGTTTTCCTCCTGTACCGTCTGACAGCCGGAGGATTTGTCAGATTTCCCATCATTTGGGCTTCGACTGGATCTTTTAACGACCTCGTCGTGTCCTCTTCTTCTGCACCGACTGGAGAATCGGCTCCACCAATCACACAGCAGGAGAGGATTGCAACCAGGATTCATTTGCATTTTATTTTGGCGGTTTTCTGGAAATTCGGTTCAGACTGTAAATAAAAATGGACGAAGCCACTGTGACGTCACCCACAGGTTTCTGATGAAGCTCGGAGCGAGCTGCTTCACCGTCGCCATCTTGGCAATGCCTGACTCCGCCCCTAACTCCTGGCTAATCCAAATATGGGCAAAGAGGAAATTGGCAGCATTATTATTGCAATAAGAACAATGAAATAACATTTGATAGTAATGAGTTACGTTTAAATATTTCCCCAATGATTTCACTAATTGTTATTTTATTTATTTAACATTGAACACTTAGGCTTCCATATATCCAATACATAAACAAATAAATACATAAATATTAAACTAAATTGATGACAGAGTGAAACAACAGAACATGATGTGTCTCAGATGAGGACACAGGTATGAAAGGACAACACACATGTAAATCTGTAAATGTATTTTTACTGAGAATTTAAAGACTAAAAGACAAAATAAATAAATAAATAAAAGTTATATTTTAGCAACGATTTGGTTTCTTCATCATGTGGTAAAAGCATCCTGCCGCTTCCACAGGAAAGACAGAGGAAGGTTAATTAAGTAATTTGAGAATACGATTCAGATGGACCCAATTATATTTCTTGAGAACAAATTTCACTAATGTCAGTGTCTGAAAATAAACTGAGCGAACAAAATAATTACATTGTGCAAACAGATCACCTCTCAGCCTCCCAGACTTCCCACACAGCAGCTGCTCTGTGGAAAACAAGTGGAGCTGCTGATAGAAACATGTTGATGCGATCGGGCTGCGACCACGACCACGAGTTACAACCGAGGCGTCGAGGAGAGACGTCCTGTAGTCCGGAGCGGCAGCGTCCATTTCCTGTCGTGTTCAGTCTGTCTGATTCTCTCCATCATCATCATCATCCTCATCATCCTCAGCGTCTCCGTTAAAATGACTCTGACGCCGTCTGAGCAGGAAGTGACCTGATTCTCTCTTCAGCTGAACGCACCGAAAAGTTTTCACCTCTCCCAACGTGACGTCATGTAGACAACAAAACTATGAAAAGGTTTAGACGTTAATTCCTGTTGTGTATTTGAGTTAATTTACATATTTACAAGTTTATATATTTACACACGCATCTTTAAAAACAGTTACAGTAACTTCCTGAATCCATCTCTCAGTCCTCCTCGCCTCTGATTGGTTAGTATAGCGACATGTGACGTAGAAACAGGAAGTGTTGTTGTTGAAGTGTGGAGTGAAGTAAAACTCTCCATCCAGCTGTTTCTTTTATCAGGAAGTGATCCTGATTGTGGTGCAGACAGGATAAAGTCTGAACATCAGAGCTCCACGACAGTTAAATGTTCTGCTGTTGAAGTTGTGATTATCCATGTATAACATTAAAACTGCAGCAGCTGGTGGAGCTACGAGAACATGAGACGCAGGAGCCGAGTCCAGAGTCACGGGCGGAGGAGAGCTGAGAGAGCCTGAGCTGTAAACGCCGTCTGCGGCGCTCGCACACAGAAACAGCTCTGCTTCTCCCTCCCTCCTCCATCTCTGCTGAACGAGCCTCATCGCTGGTGTAATGCAGCTGTCAACAGTTGTGTTGTGTGAGAGGAATCCAGGAACACGAAACACGGCTGACCTGCTGGTTCTTTTTGTTTCGCGGACAAAAGAGATGATGTCGTTTCTGAAATCCACTCACTGACATTTGTTTGAGGGCGTCACGCTGCTGCACTGTCCTCCCACCGTGGTTATTTTATTCCCAATTTCTTTTCTTTGTTTTGTTGTTCGGTGTTTTCTGATCTCACTGTGGGTCAGAAAGGTTCCTGCTGTGGAGAATATCTTGATTATTTTCTTCCTCTGCAAACGTTAGATTTACATCAGAGTCTGTGTGTAAGATGAGAGAGAAACATATTTTTCTAACCTCTGCAAAAAAATATATTTAGTGTGTGTTTGTCTTTGTTAATAATTCATTCTGTAACATCTAAAGGCATCTAAAGATACAGGAACATCAGACCTACAGCAGGATCCACAGACCTGGATATAATATGAGATATAATCCTCCCTCTGTGTTCGCAGATTCAGTGAGCCTTCCCTACAAAACTCACACTCCCAGAATCCCCTGGAGCGCTTGTTAGGTGACATTAAGCTCACTTTCTGTGGTCACCCTCCCCTGCGTTGACCTTTACTTGTTCTCCCTGCTGGATTCTTTTGCTTCTCCTCACGGCAAAGCCATTTAAATAACATCATCTCTGTGGAAACACGATCACGAAACTCTGTGTGTATAATTTTACGGTTATCTTTAGCATAATTAGATATAATCCTGGTGACATTTAGTTCCACAGAGGTTCACAAACAGGATGTGATGAAAGGTAAAGGAGATGGTCTCTGTCCAAGAAGAGCTGAGTCGAGGGTTGTAGATACTTTCACCTCCCTCAGGTCTGACCGACAGGTGGGGCGAGTCACGACACGACGCGAGTCAATACGATTTATGTCTCCTCAAATGTAAAGACTTTGTTGACAGAACTGAATGATAGAAAAACATGCACCACCTTGTCAGTCTGGAGTTTAAGGATTTTTCACAATGAAAAAAATAAAACTCCTACTGTCAGTATGACCGCGCCGCGTCACCCCTACTCCTGCAGACGAGCTCCGAAGCTAACTAGCCGGCTAACGAGCTCAGGCTAGCCGCAGTTAGCTAAGTTGTGCACACATGACTCACATCATGTGATGACTCGGTTCATGTAGGAACAGCAGAATGAAACCTGAGTGAAAGCGAGTGTTTTCTTCTGGCCCGGTATAGGCCCGGGTCCACGGCCTGAATCTGGCCCATATACGTCGTGAGTATCAGATACTTGATACTAGATGGGATAACAGCTGGACTCCAGATGTGGCAGTATGTGGGCCAGACTCGGGCCGAGGACCCAGACATATTGTTGGGCCAGAAGTTTCGTTTTGCTCCTGACTGTGGTAACGACAGTTGTAGTTCTTTTCCACTCATATTTTTTATGTTGAAATTAAAAATAAACATAAAAACGTGGATATTCGTCTTCGTGTTGATTGTGTCTGTATCTCGTCCCCTCAGTCAGTCTTCCTCCAGGGCTCTGCACAGTTCCCTCCTACAGTTTCGTCACCAACTGGATATTTCTTGTTCTTTCCCAGCAGAGATCTGTGGTGATATTTGTGGGTAAACTGCTGCTGTAACTGTAAAGAGAAAAAAAATCTCCCTTCATGCATCACTTCACGTCTCTCTCATTATCTGAAGGCAGCATCAGAGAACGAAGGCTAATGATTTCAGTGGAGATTTAATGCGACATGACCCGAACACCGTCCCAGAAAATGTATCTCCCCACGAGGAGGTTTTATTCTTCTGCTTTGAAGCGACGGCATCATAAAAACAAACGCCTCTCGGGGCTTCCAGCGACGCTGCAGCCGCACTGTGATGTGGCCTCCAGCAGCGCGATGGTTAACCGCTCTTTCATGGCTTCGCAGCGGCAGGATGAAGGCTGCAGAGCGACGCTTGTTTGGAGTGGGAAACTTCTGAATGGAGCGTTTAACTCAAGTGGCTGAACGAGCGCCAGTGAACATTTCTCAACAATCAGTATCGAGCAGCGACGCCGAGTAAACATCTGTGAGAGAGGCCTTTCTCCTGATCCTCAGGCAGCACCGCGCTCCGAATACTCTCAGTAGATCGGGGCCTGTCTTATCTTGTCAAGGCTCAACGGATCTTTCAAATCCAAATCACAAATCACGCGTGTCAACATTGTTTTCAGATGGGTCGTGAACAATGTTTTTATAATTAAAAAGGAAGGGGACAAAAAAAGCTCTTTGGGGGAATATCAGGAAGAGACGTGGACTCCGTCTCTCTATGTCACCGACACTTTTCCCCTTCGCTCCTGTCATAGCTCCTACGACCACTAGATGTCGCCTAGCAACAGTCTCGCTACGTGTGTCGTGTACTCGGTTCTTTCCAGGAAACCTTCAAGAACTTATAAGGAAATAATTGACCTGTAAAATAAAGTGAATAAAGTAGTTTATGGTTCTTTTATTAATGTGAATGTGTGTGAATGTGTGTTTTCCTTGAGCCACAAAGAGGAAGTAAAAACATCACCCTCAACTAACTACACTGGCGTCCATGGTCCATGAGTGAGCGAGACGTCCACAGGCGTCCAGGAGAGCACGTTACACTCCAATCATACGACGTGCACCTGTTTATTTATATCCTCCTCTCTCACGCAGAGCCGTGACTTCATACAGACTCTTTGTAGTAAAAGGGGCTTCTGGGTAGAAATCAAGAGCCAGAGAGTCTGACGCTGAAGAGGGAGACAGTGCGTTTGTCACCATGACAACTTATCCTCCGCTGATCTGCTGGAGTAGGAAGTGACGTGCGTGTGTGTGTGTGTGTGCATGTGCGTGTGTGTGTGTGTGTGTGCGTGCGTGTGTATGTGTGTGTGTGTGTGTGTGTGTGTGTGTGTGTGTGTGCGTTACGGTCAAACCTGAAGTTACTGTGTTTGTACCAGAGACACATCAGACTGTGAGGTGTGAACATCAGGTCCAGGTTCTTCTTACAGCAACAAGAGTCATTATTCTGACATTTGGCCTGGGGGGGTGGGGGTGGGGGGGTGGGGGGGGGTCAGTGAGAGGGTCATCATGCTGTGGTGATGAAGTCCGTGTGTCAGCCTGCAGCCATGCCAGCTGCAGGTGAGCTGCATCCATGACACGATCTGCAGATTCCTGCAGGACCACAAACCCTGACGTCTGATCCGATCCAAGTCTTCACTCTGAGGTGTTGCAGGAAGTCAAGATCAATGACAGTCAACTGCACGCAAAGGAGATATTTAATTATTAAATTTGTGCATTTAAGAAACGTGTCAAAGAAATACTTATTTAACTTAGCTGTTTCACCATGTTTGCAGTCTTTATGCTAAGCTAAGCTAACCACCTTCTGGCTCCCTCTCCAAACACAAGAGTGCTATCAATCTCATCTCATCTAACTCTTGTAAGGAAAGAGAATGAAGGTATTTCCCAAAATGGCGGCCTGTTCCTGTCATGGGTTTCCTTTCTGATCCTAAAGGTGCCGTCTGTTCTGACTGGAGTGTTTCAGGTCTTTCACCGTCTTTGATTGACTCGCACGACGACGAACACCTGAATTTATTTATGATCTTTATCATTATTAAAACAGTATGTCCAATAATTAAAGTATTTCTATATTTCTTCTGCTGCATGAATCAAATATCAAAGTTTTCTATAATCTATAATCACACTACACATGGACAGAGACCTTTACACTGGAGGAGCTTTAATGAAAGCGAGATTAATTTCCTATTTTTAGACCCTCATCACTAGTCATAAAGCTAAGATGTTCTTTCTCAGGCAATATGGGAGCTTTAACGTCGTCAACTCTGAAGTCATTTTTATTTTCTGTGGTGCAAACATCCTGCAGATTAAATCCAGACGTCTTCAGTGAATCTGAGTCCCCCTGTGGGCACTGATGTGTTAATCCTGTGTATGAGCTCTTAAATGTTTGCTTGTATTAAACTGTGTGTGGGAGCGCTGTTTCCTCCCATGTAATGATATTAGACTCTGTTACAGCTGTAATTGTTTCCACGGTATCAACTGGAGCCCCGGGGACACGGCAGCTCCGTCGGGCAATTACCATGGAGACCTCGGCGGCTGTGACATCATGGCAAAGGTCATTTGTGTTTTCATTTCAAGGAATAAAAAAGAAATGTATCAAAAGAAGAAAGAAGCGGAGGAGAGAAGAGGACTGCTGCTGCTCGAGACAATGTTCATGCATGTTTTTCTTTCTTCTCCTTTCACCCATGTAAGACAGACAAGTACAAATATTCCTCTTTTAGCTCCTGAGGGAAACGTCTGGCTCTTTCGCTGCTAAATGCTCCACTGTGTTCACCAGCTGCTCTGACTGAGTCTGACAGAGTTAAAACTCTACAGTGTTTATTGCTGAAAGTTAGAGTTGCACATTCATCCACACACACACCTTTTTCGGGGTGTGTGTGGAGTGAAGCCGGGATGACTCACGCTGAATGTCGGCGCTCAGTGTTTGAGTTGTTTGCGGAGAAGCAGCTCACGCTAGGAGTGAAATGTCAGTCGACCTTTAGACGGTCACATCGATTAGACGACTCGGTGACAGTCGAGACGAAGCTAATCGCCGCTGGCGGCTCGTCTGTTGCCTGGCAAGTCAATTAAAGGAGCTGACACGGCCGCCGGTCCTCGATCAGGAGCTTCATCCTCGCTGTGTGCCGTTCTGTTTCCTCCTGCAGCAGCTCATCAGTGTCTTTAACAGCAGCTTCTCAAGCTCAGAACAAAACTCAACATTTACAAACATCAGCAACAAAACACACAGTTACTAAGTCAGTTTCTCACGGCGTTTTGTCTTTATTAATCTTAATGTAGATACAGACAGGAAACATGAAGAGAATAAAGCATACGTTGGATGAGCGACCTCGGATGAAGGAGAAATGTGCAGGTGTGACATCACGACCAGACGACGTGGAGTCCATGCTTCAGAGGTAGGGAGTCGTTTCGATGTGTTTCCTCCATGACTCACAACCACAGCACCACAGGTGGTGTGTGTGCAGTGAGTGAAACAGGTGAGCGTGACCTCACCATCCTCACTAGTTCCACGGAGAACACAGAGTGGAACGTGAAGCATCTCAACCTGAGGAACAAAAGGGACGGACTCAAAGCTGCACACAGAGAAACAAGGTGAAGCCACGCTGACGCACAGAGCGCCGGCGCCACGGGCTCTTGACCTTTGGTGAATGTCACAGCGTCTCTGTGTCTCTGTGAACTGGCTGCTAACACGCTCAGACGATACGAAGCTGTGCGTCAGTCAAAGTTTGGTCCTTTATCTTATGTTTCTGATGAGATGTCTCCTTCTTTGTCTCCATCATCATCATCATCATCATCATCATCATCATCATCGTCACAGTCAGCAGCTGCAGATAAGATCAACTTTTTTTACATTAAAGTATAAAAGATGAACAGGAGTCAACAGTTAGTTAGTTAACAGTGACTCACACATTTATTTATTATGTTTACATGTATAACAATAATCATAGTCAGTAATAAGATAAAACAAGCTGCAGGTCAGCTAGCTTAAATATAAAATATTTACAATAAAAATGTGAAGAAATATTATAGAAAATATAAATATATACAATACAAATATACTGTACATCTTTAAAAAGAGTGACAGTCACCTCCTGAATCCATCTGTAGTTTTCCTCTTAAGTCCTCCTAGCCTCTGATTGGTTAGTTTGGCGACATGTGACTGAGAGACAGGAAGTGTTGTTGTGTTGTTTTGAAGCGGATGAAGTGAAGATGCTGCTGTGTCTCCATCTTTTATCACGAGCGATCCAAACCACCACGACCTCCAGGCTCTGATTCTTCTGGTTCTTCTTCATGACAGTCAGATCTGGCAACACCGGTCCAGGTGAGCGTCCTCCGGTCCATCGTCAGCTGTTCATATCAACACGCCAACACTGACAGAAGGTAAAGCACGACACTTAACTGGACGAAGGTTTATAGTCTGACACCACCACCGCCTCGATAAGAGGAGTTTACTTCCTGCAACACCTTCCTGATGTGCAGCAACCATCCACAGGACGGTGACAACCATGTGATTTGTTGGTACTGAGCTGCTCTCAGGTGTGAACATGTGTTACAGTGTGAGAGTGTGAGGAGGCTGAAAGGATCATCTCCACTCCGTCACCTTTCCTCTGAAAACAGCCCGAGAAAATAAAAATATCAAAAGAATAGTGTCGTGAATTTCTCTGTTTTGGATCAAACAACATTCTTGTGTTGCTCTGTCATCTGTGTGTGTGTGTGTGTGTGTGTGTGTGTGTGTGTGTGTGTGTGTGTGTGTGTGCTGTGAAGATGGTTTCCTATCAGCTGCAGTGGATTCAGGCTTTCTGCTGTGAGGTCGCTGCGTTGGTAAACACATCCATCAAACTGTGGCTGAGGACACAGAGACCTGACCCATTATCAGAGCAGAACACACACACACACACACACACACACACACACACACACACACACACACACACGCACACACACACACACACACACACACGTGGTCTCACAGCTCTCACTGATACAAGGTCAAATTCTGCAACACAAACACTGGATCTGTCACAATAGGAACGTGTTTGCTCTGCATGTACAGTGGAGGTTCTGTGGTTCTGTCCTGATGGAGAACAGAACCAGCGACACACGGTGACACACAGAAACATGATGGACGGATCTCACTGACAGTAAACATTCGATTATTCTGAGTTTAAAGTCACAATTCTGAGATTAAAAAAAGAAAATCTATTTTTATTTGTTTCTGATCCAACACCTGCAAAACTACATATTCCCATCGGCCTCAGCTGTCCCTTCCGTTTAGTGATGATTAGCACGTTAGCGTCCTTTAGCGGCTGAAAGAACGAGGTCGTGTCTGCAGGGTCTCTGGGCTCGGCCTTAGAGACAGGGTGAGGAGCTCGGAGCAGAGCTGGAGCTCGGGGTCTCCTGGGCTGGTAGGAGGCCTCGGGGCGGACCAGGAAACACGCTGGAGAGGTTACATTTCCCATCTGCCCCGGGAACGAGTCAGGATCCTGCAGGAGGAGCTGGGAAACGTTGCTGGGTGTAGAACGGCGTCTGAACTACTCTGCTCAACCGGCTGCCATTGCAACCCGACCCTGGATGAAGCGGTTGAAAATGGATAGATGTTAGCATGCTAACATGCTAATGTAAGATAATAAACATGGTACAGTATGGTATAGCAACAGAAAACATTAAAGCCATCAGGACGGCAACGCTATAAAAGCTGACCAAATGTGTTGTTGTGATGTCGCTACAGGAAGGTGCAGCTGTTCTCTTTGGAGCCCATCTTGCATCTTGGCTAATTGTCCCAGTTAAAAGTAGTTGAATTAGCTATTAGCATCTCCTGTTTGCAGTAAACACGGATGAACAGACAACTACCAATAAATCACTGTGACACTGAAGCAAACAAAGTCCTGCAGCGTCTTTTTTCTCTGATTTCTCTGAGCTTTATTTTGGAGGGACACAACTGAGATGATGATTTCCTCAGTAAAGTGTAAAAGACGTTGAATGACCTCACCATGTGTTTCTGACTCAAAGGTACTTCACAGGATCTTTGCTCCTCATACTGCAGGAACGATTGGCTGTTCACCTCCACCACCCGACTCCAGCTCTCCTCTTTTTGCAGAATCTGTGGGAAGTTTTTGTATTTGAAAGGAAACGTGGCTGTTGATTGATTCTCATTAAAAATGAAGGGATGAAGTCCGTCACAGGAGTCCTGCAGAAATCCCCTCTCTGTTGTGTTCAGGTGCTCGGTCATTCATTTTCCATATGACCTCGATAGCTTAGAGATGAGTGTTTGATTTTTAATTAACTTCAGCTGCATTAAAACTTCTGACTGCGACCGCAGCCCGGTCACTGAACAGGTGATGGGTTAATCAGTTTCCTGAAACAGCCCAGAGGGAGGATCGATGCTCGGTCTGAAGCTCTGACGCTGAGCTGCTTGGAAATAATCAGTCCGATCACCATCGCCCGTCTCACCCTCCTCTCACATTCTCTCCCGACCTCAGCCCCAGGCCGACCTATTAACTAATAATGTTGGTTCAGTACTTTAAATATTAAACTCCAATATCGCCTCTTTAAATGAATACAGCCATGTGTGTAAATCCTGCCATTGAAATAACACTTTTCTCATATGAACCAGGTGTGCTCGCTCACTCTCGACAATCATCAATTATTATTAAACATTTCCAATAACCTGTGACTGAGGGCGAATCGCAGAGGGCCAGTCACATGGTGCGACCTCCGTCAGTGGAGGTGTGATGCTGTTAATAAAGGTTAATTGACGGTGTAATTGCGTTCTCCACAGGGAGCTGTGATTCCTTCTGTTGTTAACAAGATGACGGCGTCATTGCACCGAAGACATTTTCCCGCTCATCAGATCCGCTGCTTGACGGAGACGATGTGAGTCTGTAACAACAACAGCGGCACAGTCATTAAACTCTGCAGGAGCTTTGTTGTTTCTTTCATCTCAGAGCGAATGGGAAGTTTCCCTCAAGTTAATTTGATTTCCCCCGACGACAGAGAGGAGGTGTGACTTTAATAGAATGTAGAGAACGTATGGAGCCGAGGTGGAGGATAACGCCGGGGGGAAATGGAGCGTGACACAAGCGCTAAAACCGGCTGCACGACCTTTCCCAGGAGCAGAGGAGAGAGGTCTCACTCTGTTCAGGAAAAGGAGGCTTCTTCACTGACCTGCAGCTCGGATGACATCAGGGATTAAAGATGACAGTCTGAAGCTCTTTGCCAAAAAAAAAAAAAAAGAAGGTAAAAACCTGAGAAAGCAAGAAAAACTAGAATTACTGTCACGGTTGTATCCCTCCGCCAACCTGCCAAGAGTCAGGAAACATGGTCACAGTCTCTCCTTCCTGAGTCACAGCGCTGAATAAATGCCAGAAGTGTTTTTACAGAACAGTTGACCTTTGACCTTTTGCATATGAAATGTCATCACTTAATTTTATCCTCATAGACATTTGAGTTAAATTGTGTCATAATTAGTGAATGAATTTGTGAGTTATGGCCAAAAATCTGTTCTGTGATGTCACAGTGTGACAGTGATGATGAAAGGTGATGGGCGTTCCTGATATAACAAGAACGTCAGGTGACCGTGACCTTGAATTTTGACCTTTGACCTTTGATCAACAAATTCAAATCAGTTCATGCTTGAGTTCCCTCCAGGTGTTACTGAGAAATTGCTTTCACAAAACCGTGTTTTATTAGGTCACCACGACTTTGACCTTTGACCTTTGACCACCAAAATCTAATCAGGTCATCCTTGAGTCCTAGTGAATGTTTGAGCCACATTTCACATGATATATATATATATATATATGTATGTATATTCAACTGTGAGATTTGGTGAACTGTTCAGGTGTCCACATACCTTTGGCCATGATGTCATGGTCTCTTTCTTTTGAAATTAGTTTGGACCTTTGGATTATATCCTGTTTTATTTTGAAACCACTTGCCCTTTGTGCCCACTGTTGTTTTACTTCCTGTCTTTGTCTCGTTTTCCCTCCATGATGATTGTCTGCCCCGCCCTCATGTGTTACACCTGTTTCTTGTTACCTGCTCCCCAGGTGTGTATTTAGTCTCTGTGCTCCCACTTCATCTGTTTGCCCTTGTGAAGTTTCCCCTGTTTCTCCTGCTCCTGGGGGGTATAAATGAAAACTCACTTTAACTCTCTGTTACCATGGTAACTTACTCTGTGGAGCTCACCTGCCCGCCGGCAGGTTTTCTTCAACAAACCCAAACCACTGCCACTCAGAGACGGAGTGTGGAGTCGCACTCGAGGCTGTGGAGAGTCTCTCACCTTCCTCAGGTGGAAACAGGAAATTCATTGTGACCCAAAATATTTCACAGAAGATTTTGTAATTAAATCAATATTTAATTGACCAAGATGTGGGTGTGTGGGCGGTGACGTGGCCCTCATCACATTCATGAGCTTCTGAAAGGGAAATTATGAATTGAATAGAGTCACACTGAGGGTGAAAGAAGAGTGTGAATATTAATCGCCTGAGTTGTGACACGTGCTGTGTGACGGCTTCTTGTTGATGAGCAGCCAAACTATAATTAACTTGTTAATAATCCAGTGTCTAAATAAAATGAATAGAAATAAATAGATAAAATAAATATGGATCCAGGAATATTTGTAATAACTTAATATGTTCCTCTCGTTTTCATATTTGGGGCAGATAAAAAACACGTGTTCCACCGTCTCTCCGTGTTTGCCAAATGTCTATCATAAAGCACCTTGGTACACCTGCCCCGCTCCCCTCACTCACTTCTCCCTCCCACAAAGCAACGCTGCCGTGTCTCCGGTAATTACAGACGTGTTGCAGAAGCCTGAAGTCGGCAGATTAGGGAACACCGTGTTCCTTTGGTGTGATTTACACACAGGCAGCTTCACCGCCAGATCAAAGTGGCGTTTGATGCAGGACCGTATGACGCGAAACACGTCAAAGCGCCGGGGACGTCGCTTTGCACATGACAGGAAAAAAGACTAATTGGCAACCGGCTGCCAGCTCTCACAGGCACCAGATATTTGTGCGTTTGTTTCCACCTCATGGATGTAAGTCCAGATCTCTCCCGACCCTTCGCTCTGCTCTGGGCTCCTGTGTCTGATCCCTGGGAGAAGGTTTCTCCTCAGCGGTGTGTAAACAGGGTGAGAAGCTGCTGTCCCTCTGAAATCTAAACAAACATCTAACTTCAGACTTTTTATTTTTCCGTCTAGAATAACTGGGGAGCACGAGCGTCCTTTAAACCGTCACTCTGGTCCCACAGCTGGTGATCATGGGACGATGGTAAATGCTAAAACATTATGCAACAGCAGCTGAATCAAAGGAGAATCATGAAGTCACGGACTTGACTCTTTAATATAATTACACAGCAGTTATTTTAATGTAAAGTTTACCTCCACTGGCTCCTGGTCACACAGACAAACACACCTGCAGCTTATTGAACTCAGCAAATGTGAGTTTTATTTCTCTTGAATTCAACTTTTCAATTGCAAATGGTACAAAGTCTCACTCTGAAGTCACACATTTAATGTGTATTCCACTTTAAAGTTACAACCTGGATCTATATTTGAACCAGATGAAGGATTTTAGTCGTTATCAGAGAAATCACCGGGTCTGTTTGATTTCCTGAACCACTGACACTGAAGGAATCTAAACCGGGAGGAGTCATGACGTCACCCAGCGCTGTCTTTTGTTATTGTTTTGATTGAGACGCCAGAGGCAGAAGTTACATTTAAAGTTATGTTTAATATATAATTACTAATTAAGATGTATATTCTTTACCTCCTACACTGAGTCTCCACCCGAGTCTCCAATCAGAAACACTGGACAGTTCTCTACACACACGCCTCTGACCCTGATGAAGTGTGACCAGCAGAAATGCTGACAGGAAGTGAGAAGAAAATCATGACGAAAGATTAAAGTGCTAAAGTTTTTTATTATTTGATGTTATTTGAGGGAGACACTGGAGCGCCCAGAGAAAACCCGGGTGAGCGCGTGGAGAAGGTGTCATACATGACTTATTCCCAGAAGGTCCAACTCCTACTGAAGTTCTACCTTTGAACCCAGTTCCATGGTTTGGTGTAGTGGGCCAGTTTCTTCCAGCCTTTACGTCCCTTCTTCTTCTTCTCCTCTCCAGAAGATTCAGGCCGAGCGTCTTCACCGGTCAGGTCGGACGTGGCCGTGAGCGGCGACATCTCTTGTTCCAGCTCCTGCACTCTGAGGGAGAGGACGTTCTCCCTCAGCTTCTGCTGGGCGTTGGACTCCAGCAGCTGTCTGTTCTTGGCGTTGAGGGCCTGGATTCTCTTGAACTGTTCGTCCTTGACGGCCTCCGCGTGACCTTTGACCTCCTTTAACTTCTCCCTCAGTTCGTCTACTCTTAAAGCTTTTCCCTCACAGACCAGAGTCAGGTCTTCTATCTGTTTGAGGTAGAGCTCCTTCTCCTTCTCCCTCTCAGAGTCCTTCAGCTGCAGCTCTTTAGTCAGCTCCATTTCCTCCTGCAGCCTGATGTTCAGGTCCTCAACTACATCTGTCTTCTCAACATCTGTCTTCTCAACATCTGTCTTCTCTCTGGATAGTTCAGCCACACACTCAAAGCTCATTTTCAGATGGTTTAAGTCATTGTTGAAGACGTTGACGCATCTGTCCAGAGCTTCAAGTGTGTCCAGAACATTGGTTTGGATCTTTCCAACCAGGTTCACCAAGGTTTCTTGACCGAGGACCTTTGTCTCCACTGAGTCGTTGGCCGATGCGTCGTGATGGATCTCGGTGACTCGCTCTTCGCTCTCAGCTCCGTCCTTTTTGGACAAATCTCTGAGAGTCAGCTGTTTGTCCCCGCTGCTCATTTGAAGTTGTTGAATCTGAGCGCTGACGGCTGCGTTCTCCCTCTGCGAGGCTTTGAGCTTCGGCACAAATGAAGCCGTGCACTCGTGGCGCTCCCTCCGGAGCTGCTCTCCGAGCTCGCTGATCTGTTGGCGGAGGACGTTTTCCCGCTCGGAGTCCCTCAGCCGCTTCTCCTCACGCAGACCTTTCTCTCTGCGAAGCTGCAACTGAACTTGTTCCAGCTGTTCCTGCAGCTCGTCCCTTCGCTTTGTAACGGACTCTTTCTCTGCCCTCTCGGCCGTGACCTCATCAGCGATGTCACTGACGATGGAGTTGTTGGTTTTAAGGTGGACTTCCTCCAACAAGCTGTCCCTCTCCCTCTCCAGGGCCTTGATCTTAGTGACACTCTGGTCGATGATGGTTTGTCTCACACTCTCCATCTCTTGTCGAAGGGCCTTCTCCCTCTCTGTGGCCCTCAGCTGCTCCCTGACTCGCAGCTCTCTCTCCTGTTGGAGCAGACGAGAGAGTTCACTCCCTCTCTTTTTCTACCGCTCGTACCTGTCGTCTCACCTGACAGCAGGAGTTTCTCCAGTCACCGCACGTGTCTGTCAGAGTGGTGACCTCCGTTTGGCTCTTTGTGTTTCCAGCTGTGGTCGAGTCACTGTGTGTGTTTGTGTGTCTGAAACTCAAATGTGTGTGTGAGTCTGTGATTCTGAGAACTAGACAATGTTGGTGTGATGTCATCGCCTGAGAAGGGCTTTGATGTTGTGACATCATCACTGATGTCATTAGGGTGTGTGTTCTAGATTTTCTCAGCCTACAGACTTAACTGTCGACACTGAGCTTCCTCAGGTCCTCAGCAACACACACACACACACACACACACACACACACACCTCACTGTTGGTTTGTCAGCAGGATAAACAGATTCCCATGTGATTGGTGGAGTACCAACCTTGAGCCAATTAACAGCTGAGACAGATGTTGCACCTGAACAACAGAATCAGGTTCTGACAGAGTCGCAGGTAAACACCTGAGGTTTCAGTCAGGAGCCGACGACAGGGAACAGGTAACTGTAATGACTTCAGTGCTAGAACACCAACAGAGACAGTCTGACAGCAGGTGACCGGGTCAACAGGTGACCAGGTCAACAGGTGACCAGGTCAACATATATGGTACCACATGTTGTAACATGTCACAAACACTCAGATTGTCAAAGTTTCACAACAACATTTTCAACAACATGTACGCGGGCGTCACAGTACGCCACGAAAATGTTCCACGACCATGTTTCTAATGTGCCAGCACGTGTTTTCACATATTTCACATGTGATTTTAACATGTTAAATTTCACATGTGCAAAAAAAAGCATGTACCATGTGACCACATGTCAAATTCATGTGGTTTTTAAACGTACTAATAGAGCACGGTCCTCGTGTTCCCACCAAACACAACCGCTTCACTCCTGTGTGTGTGTGTTAGTGCGTGTGTGCGTGTGTGCGTGCGCGTGCTCTCTCTGAATTCTCAGCTTATGTATTGTTTTGCTTCTCTTTTATTACAGGGCCAATTATCCCGCGTTTCCCAGCAGCCACTGCAGCAGCGGACTGAAGAACTGAATAGAGTCGTCATGACAACCTCTCTCCCTCTCTCTTTCTTTTCTTTCTGTAGGACCAGTCACATCAACGTTTACAGCAACAAACTTTTACACCAGAGTCTCTTCATTGAAATTGAAATGACTGGTGACCATCAGCGGATTCAGCTCCTCATTCAACCATTCAAACCTTTATTGAAACAGGGACGACGACAGAGAGCGAGCAGACTCGTCCAGTACCGAACAACACCATCATGCACTTGTATTTGCTGCAATGACGAGAGTCTGTGTTGGTTTTGTTTTGACGTCAACTCTTGCTGAACTCTTCAGATGTGTTGTGGCTCTCGGCTCCTTCGGTTTCACACAGTTACTGATTCTCTGTGGACGGCGGCGGCAGACCGCTGGTCCTCTGAGGAGCCTCTCAACACTTCTGTCACTCACATCAACAAAAATCTGATGTTTTCTTCTTCATCAGTTTTGCCGCTCCTCTTGTCCCTGCAATTCCTGTCTTTTTTAACCATCCATTTCTTCTCCTTTTGTCTTTCCTCATTTCTTTTGGTATTTTTCTCACCGTCTGTTCTTCTTCCATCTTTTGCTTCCTGTATCAAACTCACAGTGTGTTCATGTGTTGTAATCCGTCAGCCAGCGTGTGGCCTGCCGGTCTTTACAGGGCATTATTCATTCGGACAGTGAACTGTGTGTAACATGGGCTGAAGATGGGCTGGATCCATGTAATCTGGTGGTAAATCACAGCAGGAGGCGGAGGAGGAGGATGATGAAGAGGCTCGGTGTGTTGCAGCAGGATCATTTCAATCTGAACCTGCGCGTTTATTTAAACGCAGATCGATCACAGTGAACGGCGTGTGAAGTTTGTGGGTCATCAATCTGTCAGTATCTGGTTACCACGGCGAGGACAGCGGCTCCCGAGTTCTCCGTGATGGAGATAATATTTGAAACACGTACGCTTCATACTCACATATTAAAATAACAATCATTAAATCTTCCTTAATGAAGCTTCTCATGTTCAGTTTGTGTTGAAACTGTTGATTCTACTGTGCGATGCTTTTGGAGGATGGAGTTTGTTTTTTTTATTAACTTGTTTACCACGTTTCCTGTATATTAATAACCGCTAAAGGAGCAGCATGTTCTTGTCTTGCAGGAGTAAACTCGTGGAAAGTGACCAACATGTCCTCACTTTGTGGACACACACACACACACACACACACACACACACACACACACACACACTGAAACTTTCTTCTGTGGGTGTGTGAATGTGGGTGTGAGAGATTCGATTTAGCTCGTCCTTTATTTGTGTTCTTGTTTATGAGTTGTTTTATTAAAGCACATGTCAGTCTGTCTTCCTCCTCTTACTCCTCCTCCTCCTCTTCCTCCTCTTCCTCCTCCTCGTCCTCGGATAATAAGAGTCGGGCTGTGTGAAGAGGAGTTCTCTCTGGGGAAGCCTGATCACATGAAGAGATGTTCTGATATAAAAACGTGATAATCAACACTTCAAAATGTCCCCGAGCTTCTTCCAGAAATCTGCTTCAACTGAAGATCAGTTCCCGACTGAGTTTTTATCATCAAACACATCGGCACACTCTCATCTGAACTATGAAAGTCAGAGTCTAACAGCTCCACCAGGAGGTTAATAAAGTTCACAGCCCGGCACGATGAAAGGAAGGTGGCTCAGGGCGGGATGTTGTTTTGAATATAACGCTGCGTATTTCCAGACAGGTTCTCCAGGAAGACATTCATAGTGTTGCTCTTGTCTGTTCACCTCCAGTCTCACCTTCTCACAGCTGACCAATCACAGCGAAGTGGGCGTGAATGTGTGCGACTGACTGGGGATCAGCACCTCCTTTGTGATCGTACGTATTGATATCGCTTGAAGCCGCTTTCCTCCGGTTGTTGCTTTAATAAAACAGAAAGCACAACGGCTAATGACAGAGTGAGCTGCTCCACCGACGCCATCTTGGCAATGTCTGACCCCGCCCCTAACTCCTGGCTAATCCAAAACGTAACAAAGGTGTTTGCGGAGCGCTGTGGTTCATACGCTCCTGTTAGCATCATTAGCGCGGCCTGGGAGTGTTTACATGTTAGCGCTAAGGATCGGTGTCTGCGCTCAATGAACTTTTCCACCTCAGTCAAAGATGAAAACTTTTTGATACACAAATTGAAAATGATCATAAAATACAAACAGCTGTATTTAGTCACATGATCAGTGTCTTGGAGAGACGGTTGTATTTACACCTTGTTAACATCTTTGAGGTTTTTGAGATGTGACCTGATATTTTCCAAAACGCATCAGTGACTGAGTGAAAATTGGGTCTGAGCTTTATTCCAGAAATTACAGTGTTGTCTCGGTGTTGTTGCTGATCCCGGTTCATCACAGATGAGCCGACTCACTCGTCTGAAGAAACTCTAAGTTTAATGTTGGTTACTGATGCAGACGCAGTAACTCGGTAACTTTACAGATTTACCGGATCGACCCGGCGTCCTCTGTGATCAGCGGCCGCTCAGATCCAGCGGTGTGGATCCTGCTGAGTGTAAACACACGGAGTAAAACCACAAATGCAGATGATGATCAATAACCCGGCGGAGCCTGAACACACACACACACACACACACACACACACATCCTCTAATCCCTGTGAGATCCGCTCGGGGAGACGACGGAGATGAAAGGATGAGGGGGCAGTGAATGAGTGACAAGTGTGGGATCAGGTTTGTGGTATCTCCTCCTGCCTCTGGATTATTTTCATATCTGCTGCTTGTGTTTTAATCTTCGGCCTCGGGGGGGGGGGGTCCCTCAGAGTCAATATTCAACCTTAAAGATCTTCTGATAAACTCACTATCGCTTCATCTGTCTGTTACTGAAGTTAAATTCATTAGAGTTCAGTTTGACGCCTGAAGGAAGATGTTGGAACGAATCCTCAGTCAATGAGGTGAAAACTGTGACGGATGTTTTGTCTTTTAAAGGAGCTGAACTGAAACAAACCGACAAAAGCCAGAAGATGTAACGGAGGCGGCCATGTTGGATGCACCTTCTTCTCTTTCTGCCCTAGGAGGAGGAGAGGTGAAGATGGAGGGATGGAGTCTTTTCACCTTCCTCTTCCTTTTCTCCTCTCCTTCTTTTCCCCCTCTTCTCTTGTTTTCCCTGACCTTATTTCTCATCTCCCCTCCTCTCTCTCTTCATGCCTTCATCTCTTCTCCTCTCGCCTCTTCTCCTCTCGTCCCGTCATCCCTCCATCTCTTGCCCTCTTGTTTTTCATTTTTTTTTGTTGTCTTTTCTGCACATTCATCTGTTCTCCAGACCCCTCTCTCTCATTTCGTCTCTTCCTGTGTTCTCCCTCTTTCCCCGCTCTGATTTGTAATTAATCCCCCTCTTCTGCCTACGCCTATCTCCGGAGGGATTTGGGAGGAATCCTTTAATTACCTCTCGCTCCCTAAAACCACTTAAAAACTGAACTTTTTACTCCCCAACAAAAACCTCGTCTGAGATGACCGACGCTCAGAGGAAACTTCTGCAAGGACATTTTGATTTTGGACCTAAATGTCACGATGGGGTTAAAGTGAAAGTGTATTTACTGTGAGCTTCTCTTTAAGACTCTTCTCCGCCTCATATCTGTTTTTTTTTTTCTTTTTTTGAGCCGAGGAGTCGAGAATATTCAAGTGATCATCTATTTGAATAATTTATGGCCCAAATGGAACAAGATTAAATAGGAGGCGATATGTGTGTATTTAAAGGGTAATGATATGGCCTGTGTGTGTGTGTGTGTGTGTGTGTGTGTGTGTGTGTGTGTGGAGCAGCAGGTGCACCAACCAGAGCAGTCATGCTGACTGACATTTCACGACCATAATTTGCATACACAGAAAGCTGGCTGATGGATTATGACCCACCCAGAGGATTATAAAGTCACAGCCTTCAGCATCTTATCAACACACACACACACACACACACACACACACACACACACTGATAAATGTGTAATGAGACGTCAAACTCCTAATTTCTGTAGGTTTTAAAAGCTTCTGTTTCCATCTCAGTTATAAACAAGTCACACTTCTTTTAGCTGCTGGTGTGAGGACGTCAACATCAACGTCAGTCCGTCAGTCGGATCCTGAAAGAATCTCAGCAACTTTCGGACGGATTACTGTGATCGTGCAGAAATAACAACAGCCATCAAGTGAATATTTAAAACCCTTATAAAATGTTCAACATGATTACATTAGCTCGTTCGCTGCAGCTCATAAAACCAGCCAGTAAAAGTTTTAATCTCAGCTGCTCAGATACAGTCGCACTGATGTGCACGTCAAAACATCTGGATGTTGGATGGAGGTTAAAAAGGTTCAAGTGTTTCAGACGTGTCATCTTAAGAACTATTGGAATTGACTGCCATGATGAATTCAGACCATCCTCTGACTTTGTCTCTAACGCCAGCATCAGGTCACTCGTTTTTATTTGAACAAACACGACAGAAGACCAGACACTCGCACAGATCAAACTATCAATCACAACCAACCTATTACTTTCTAAATGTCCCATTTTCCTGAATGTTTTTTTAACATAATTTCTTTTTGCAATATATCCTTTCAGAATAAAGTGACATTTAATTAACAATTGCTTGATTTTCAAAGAATTCAGGTCACATTTGAATTTGTCCAGTACTTTGGTTTATGATCAAACACCTGCAGAACCAACGACATCATCAGCCTCAACTGTACCTTGTGTTTAGTGCTAATTATCAACTGTTAGCATGCTAACATGCTAAACCAAGACTGGGTGAATATTATACCTGCTAAACTTCAGCATGTTAGCATTTAGCTAAAGCATCGCTGTACAGCAGCTGGTGAAGATACTCAGATACAGTGTGTGTGTGTGTGTGTGTGTGTGTGTGTGTGTGTGCTCTCTGAACAGCTCTTGGCTGGTGCTATTTTAAACAGCAGAAGACAGATGGGGTAAAGATAAATTCTTCACAAAGAAAAACTGGATGGTTGGACAGAACTTGCTGTGGGCGAATCAGATAAGTACAATATCAGGCTCACTCGCTCTCTCTCTCTCTCGCTCTCTCCTCCCTAATTTCCATCACAGGTCTCAGTGTGTGCATTCTGTGGTTCTCCACATTTATTTCAGTCTGAACATGAATCATGACGAATGAATCAGAGCGGAGCAGCTTTTTATTGTTTGTGCTGCAGAAAGAACAAAGAAACGGAGTCGGACGTCGCTGTTAAGTGGAGTCCTGTCGGCGGTTCTGTTTCCTGCCCCGTCCTGTTTGGATCTTCGCCCTCTGCCTCACTCAGGTGTTTCCTGCCGGTCAGCCCAGCTCCACCGTCCCCAACCAAACCCTCACAACTCAACTATGATAGCTAGTTTTCAAATTAGAGGACTTTACGTGTTTTCACCTCATCAGTTGTTCTGCTTTGTGGGGCCAGATCACCTCCTCCTGGTTGTCTGCCTCCACCACTCAGACTAGTTCCAGGTCACATCCCTGTTTTTCCAGAGTCAGATAAAATATTAAACATTTGTGTGAGATTTTGTCATGATTGTTGTGTGAAGTCTGGAGTTACGGTTAAAAAAAGTTTTATTATAGAGTATCTTTGGTGCGAGACTGTATCTTGCACCTGCAACTACAGGTCTTCAGCTAGCTAAAAGAAGCTAGCTGTGTATTGTCTGTACAGACATAATGGCAGAGGTGAAGACGCTAGCTGCTAGCATCTCCATGTTGGCACTCAGCTGCTGTGGGTTCGGATGAGTTGAGACAGTGTGACTGCTGGTTTGTTCTGAGGTGGTGATTTTGTGTTTGTTACCTGAGGCTAACCCACGAGCTGTTAGCTTCTGGAGCTACGCTGCACCAGCGTGCTGTAATTACAACCTGTGGCTGCAGAGGGCGCCGTATCTGCTGCTCAGCAAGAAGGTTCATAGTCCTGCTTTAACAGCTGCGCTGCTGCAGTCCTTGTAAACACAGTCTCTGATCTGGCTTCTCCCAGTAACCTACTTTATTTTATGAATGTAAATGTGTTCAGCTGCAGCTACAAGTCTGTGAAGAGGCATCAAAACACACCAAGCTCAGTCAGTGTCTGGGGATCTGTCCTGGAAATGATTTGGATTCAGACGCCTCAGGCTAAACAGAAGAAACGTGGTGAGAACACCCGGACTGCAGGACCAGAACCGGCGTTCTGTAATTATGTTGAACCTGACACTTCCTGTGCTGCATTTTTCATATTTGTGTTAGATTGTGTCATAATTAGCATATGAACAAATCAAACTCTCACACACGTGGAAAATGTTTCATCTCCAGTTTTTCTCTTTACTCTGATTTGAAAACGGTTCCACAGCTGACATAGAAAAGAAACGTGACCGTCACCATCAAACATCAAACACTACTGAGGATTTTAAAAACACACCTCCTCTGTGGATCCACAGTTACATCAGCAGGGAGGTGTTGGTGCTCTTCACATCACTGCAACAGCAACAGAACTACACACAGACTGCAGCTACATCATCTGAGCGGGTCCAGGTCCTGGACCGGGATGAGCAACACGACAAAGACTTAACGAGATGGTCAGACGACAGTCCTTCATCCACCGTGGCTGCTCTGCTCATCCTGAAGCCTGTACAGGGAAACTCTGAGGTTTTGTTTTATTTTTCTGGTTTTGTCCGTGATCAGTGTGAATAAAGTTTTTGTCCGAGGCAGCGTCACCGCAACAGCGTCCAACAGAACGGGAAAATGAACCATCAGATGACGACATGGATCTGTGTGGAGCTACTTCACTTTTCAGTTTTGTAGTCCAAAAGTGGAAAAACCGAACCAAAATATTAATTTTACATTTTTCTGACGAAAAAACAAAATTCAATTTTTAAATTTCCTTCATGATTCAGACAAAATCTCCATTTCACTTCATTCAAAAACTGAAACTTATATGTTAATACGGATCCCACTCTCATGTCTGGTGAAGCTTCAGTCAGCAGCTGGTTAGCTTAGCATAGCTTAGCTTAGCATAGCATAACGACCGGGAATGTGGTAAACAGCTGTTGTTTGTTCTGTACAAAAACTGAGGAGTAAAAATGACGTGTCTCAGTTTATTCATTCATTCACCCTGCCCCTCCCTCCTGCCTTTCCCGCCTCTCAGCCACCTACCCCTGGTTGTGACGCAGCAGGAAGTAGAAAGTGCATCACTGCTAAATGTTGCCGTAAAGCTAAAGAGTTTATACATGTCTTAGCTCCTCGTGTGCAGCTGTAAGTAACACCTGTAGTGACGATAAATAACCTGACTGCTGCTGCTTTGGCTGAAAAACTTTCTTCTTCTTCTCACATTTCGTGCAACGAGCATCAACTCTTTAACTTTTAATACACCCTGAGCTAGCGTTAGCCTTTAGCCTTCTCTTCAGCTGTGAGGAGTTCTGGTCCAGAGTCAAACAGCGATTTGTGGACTGTTCTTCTTCTTGTTGCTTTTGGTTTCACGTGCTTGTCGTTAAATGAACCGTGGACGTACTAACAGTGTTAAACCCAAACTGTGTTTCCCTGTAGACCAACATTATACAAACGATGTCGTTAAAACTGTCAATGTGACGCCTCGATCTAAAATAAGCTCCTTTATTACTGTTTGTGTTGTGAATGTTTTAACCGTAATGATTTAATTTGCTGTGAAGACGCCTTCAGGGACTAGAAAGAGCAGTTTTATTGTGCTTCATATACAGTCAGTGTAAAGTCTAATGGGGCGTGGAGGTGGGGGTGGGACACTTAATTTTACCGTTCCAGCACCTGGAACTCATAAAGTGCTTAAATAATACACATATTATAGCATATCTTGTAATTGTCTGTTAATATAATTCTGCATTATTACAGCCTGCCCCTAGAAACTGTATCCTCTCCTTTACACTGTGTCGTACTAAAGTGCACACCTGTAGCTGTGTGTGTAGCCCTGTCTAACAACAACCACATTAATATCACCTGAGCTAGCACCTAGCTACAACGCCCCTGCTGAGCATTTCACCTGCTGGGTCTTCACCGGATGTTGGAATATATCTTTTATTTTGGAAGATATGTATTTACTTCCTCTAGAGTGAATTTATGACGAGTTGTTTCCTCTCAGGTTTATCTTTGACTTTATTTGCAGCATCTCAGATCCCACCTGAGCAACACCACGCACCTGTGATGTTTTCCCTCCTCTTTAAGTATCTTGGACCAGGTGTATGTCTAGTCTCTGGGAACATTAGCTCTCCACTCCTCTTCTCACTGCGTCACACCAGGAACAAAAACCATCCTCTCACCGGTCAATAAAATATTTTCACCCTCGACAATCATCTACATTTATTCACATACATCTGCACAAAATACAAATATAGATTTATTCACGTCGTCTCTCAGTAACAGTGTGACCTCATCACCGTCTGATATTTATTGTCAGTGTTGAAAACACAGAAGCAGCAGGAGCTTTTACTCCTTTTCTTTTTTTTTTTTTTGGCAGCTTTATCCGACCCCTGCGAGAGTCTGGAGCCCCGGCGAGTCCGGGCTCCTCCTGGATCTGCCTCTCCGGCGCTAACATCTGATAAGGGGGCAGGAAATCCATTCTAAGCCCCGCTGATCCACCCAAAGGTATCATGGGAGGTAGAGGCCACCTGACTGAAGGGGGTGGCTGAGGTCGCTCCACGGGAAATGAGATTATGTGAAGAACCTTTTTTTTTTAATCTCCTGTCTGCAGAGTTTGTTAGAAAACATCATTTACACGAACTGCGCCTCCTTCTGTTTCATTTGACCCTCAGACTGAAAGATACTGAAAAAGAAGAATCTCAAGTGAAAAATAAAACTTGTGGCAGTGTGCCGGAGGCTTTAAACAGCATTGAGATTTAAATACATGAAACGCTCTTGACTGACATCATCTGGGGGTAAATGCTTGTTAAAGGTGATTTTGTTGTAACAAGGAAACTTGAAGCGACTGACCCTGATGAGGAGGATCAGGACTGGAACAAACTTCCTGGAGTTGCTCTGTAAATGCTCAGATTGCACTGAGAGGCGAAGCTTGACCTCTGTTTTTGACTGGGAGGCACTTTGTCTTTGGCACTTTGACTTTACACCTTCAACCCTTTGCTCCCGAGAACGACGCGACCGCAGAGGTTAGACGTGAGAGTTTGATCTGATTCAGGATCGAGCTTGAACCAGCTTTTTCTTCCGTCTCACACACAGCTTTCGTCTTTGTCTCCGTGGCTTTTGTCCGGCCTACGCGTCTCCGTTTCCTGCCCGGGTAAGTAGAGCTCCTTCTCCTCGCCACCAGAGTGCAGCGCTCCGTTCCTTAGCTTCCCGATGTCGCCCAGGGGCAGCTGGGTGGAGCTGTACGCCAGCGGCGGGATGGTGTTCACCAATATGAGCTGCAGAGGCTTCTTCTGCGGCTGGTACTGGCAGCGAACGTAGCGCAGGAACGCCGCGCGGTACGTTTTGTTGAACAGTGTGTAGACCAGCGGGTTGACCGCGGAGGACAGGTATCCCACCCAGACAAAAACGTTCAGCAGACCTCCCATGAGTCCTGCGTCACACACCGCCGGGTCGCACACCACCACCAGCACATTGGTGATGAAGAACGGACACCACATGACCACGAAGAGGAAAAACACCACCCCGAGGACTTTGGACGCCTTCTGCTCGTTGCTGATCGACTGCATGGTGCGGCGTCCGAACAGCGAGCCGGACACGCTCCCACGGGCTCCTCCCAGGCCGCCGCTGCTTCCTCTGCCGCCGGCCTCACGGCTTATGGAGCGTCTGAAGAGTTTTTCAGAGGACAGCGAGGTCTGCGGTAAGAAGCTCAAGGTGAACGTCGTGCTCCACTTGGGCCGCGGCACCAGCTGGTCCAGGCAGAGGGTGGCTTCGTTCTGAAGGGCGTTGATGGTCAGGAAGTAGGTGACGATCATGATGGTGAGGGGCACGAAGAACGCCACGAAGGAGCCGACCAGCACGAAGTTGTTGTCCGTCAGCACGCAGCTGCCATCTTTGAAAACCTTGGAGTGGTCTCTGAGTCCCAGCACAGGAATCGGCATCGAGATTCCTGCAGGAGACAGAAGAGAGGAGGGAATGAGCCTCTGTGATGTAGATATGTGTGTGTGTGTGTGTGTGTGTGTGTGTGTGTAAAGCAAAAATACATCTGCTTGAATAATTACAAAAAAATTCCCCAAAACCAAACTATTATTGTAAAGCCCTAACCATCATCAGAAGCAGTTTTACAGTCAAATAATCACTGTAGAGGAAATATGAAGCTACGATCAGCAGCTTTTTTAGCTTAGCTTAGCATAACGACTGGAAACGGAGGGAAACAGCTAGCCTGGGTCCGTCCATAGGTAAGGATATCCACTCTCTCTAAAGTTGACCGATTGATATCTTTATGCTAAGCTAGGCTAACCCACTGAACACCGTCGCTTCATATTTATCAGAGAGACACGAGGCATCAGAAAGTGTAAAATGTATTTCTCAAAGTGTCAAACTGCTTTTTAAATAAGCAGCAAAACAGACACGACACGAAATCCTGCAAAACTACAAAAAAACCCCAAAAACTGAAGACAGACAACGTCGCAGTCCCGCCCCCGCACTGCGTGATTGACAGGTGATCGAGCAGATACAGCACAGTTGATGAGAGCTGTCAGACCCTGAAACTCAAGGACGAGCATCTGCTGCTGTTATTAAAATCCCGGATGATGATATTCAGGCTAAATGTCGAGCTGCCGCTCGGAGGGCGAGCGCAGAGTGACACGGACACGTGGGTTCAAACAAAGAAGGTGATTAGTTTGTCTGAACGACCGCGGCCATAATATTCATGGTCACAGTCTGGTGGAGCTGTGGCTGACAGACTGAAGGAGACGAAACAAAGAGACAGAAAATATCATTATTAGCCTTAAACCTCTGTCTGCTTCTCATCCAGCTGATCAAATGTTATTTGTGAAGGTGACATTGTTGGCACTTCTCCCGGAGCCAGTGTGTTCTTCAGATAAAACCCCCGAGCGTCCGTCACACACAATCACAGAAATCTAAAGCTGCTTTTTATTCCATCTTTAAGTTCTTCTTCTTCCCTCTGTCCCTGACGGCACCTCTCTGCTCTAAATACATGAAATAAGAGACACAAGACGGAAAAGAGAAAAAGGAAAAAGAAAAAAAATCCCCGACACGAGTCGGAGCGAAGATTAAAGAGGATCAAGTGCGACACAAAGGAGATGAAGAGGAAGAAGAGAGGAGACAGAGGAGATGGAGACTTTCTGGATTTGCTGTCAGATTGCAGCAGAGAGGTTTAAAAGAAACGCCGCAGCCTGAAAACTGATCGGACAATGTTTCAGAAACACACTGAAAACTCTTCATTTTGAAATATGACTCACATAAGTGCTTTTTATTACACCGCAGTCACTTTATAAAACCTGTGAGTTCTCTCAGGCGTCGCTACCTGATGTAACTCTGCTGTGAAGGTGGAAAAGGAATTCATCACAGTCATACAGCAAGAGCTCCTGCCTGAAGAAGAGTCTGCTCACACCTGTATATAACACACTGTAGACACACAGCTGTTGTTGGAGGAGTGTGGTCATAGTGTAGTGACAGATCGGAGGGTGAACTGACGTCCGCACACTGATGAACAAACTTCTGCCACATGGACCATGTGTAGTGTGATTATAGATCAGCTCTAGCTTCTATATTAATACTGTGAAAGTATCAAAGCCTCAGTCCACAGAGAAATGCACACAGCCTGTATTCAGAAACTGAGCCTTAAAACCAGCCGTCAGGACTTCTGGAACTTTGTGATGTCACAACAAAGCAGTCACCAAGCCCCGCCCACCTGGACCCACCATCCAAACCTTGCAGGATTTGGTTTCTCTGAGTGTTTTTACCTGAAATCTGCTATATTTTTATTGGATGACTCAGAAAACAGTCAGCCAATCAGAAGAGAGGCTCAGAGCCTCCTCTCTTCTGATTGGCTCCTGACCTGTTGTTACTAGAGCTCCAGAGAGAAGCCTGAGAGAGGAGATGTAAAACTACACTGATGGTTTTTATATCTTCTGATGGATCAACACTTCAAAGTGTAAAACCTGGAATCTTTTAACTCCTTGTGAAGATTTCTTTGATTCTAACTTTAAATCCAGATCCAAACGCTGCTTTGGCTCAGGTGGAAGAATTTTCCTGATGAGGAAGAGACCAGTTTCTGGGTCATGAAAAAGGAGGGAAGAGAAGAGGAGGAGCTGGCAGGCTGTGAGGGTTGTGTTCAGCTCTCTGTGGATTAAGACTTTAACTCCTGCTGTAAAAACGTGTTCGCGCTCAGGACTGGAAGATCACACGTCTCCAGCGTCAGAGCCGCCGGTCTGCAGGTCATCATCACTGTGAGATCCATGTTGTTTTAAACCAGTGACTCTTCACGGCTCTTCTCATGAGCGTGCGTTTGATTGACAGATCCCTCACTCTCACGTCCACTGTAGCTCCCAGCAGAGCTCCGCCCAGCTTCAGCCCGAGCTGAGATCCAATCAGAGGAACTGGACACACCTGTGCAGGTGAGCAGAGCTTTGACTGCCTCCTACGCAGTCACAAAGTCGAGAGGGATGTGAGACAGAAGCTGCATCAGTGTTTCACTCTAATGATTTTAATCACAGTAAAACATGAACCATCTGTGTGTGAGTCACAGCAGACAGACGAGCACGTGTGTGTTGTTTTTGTCAAAGCAGCATTATGCATGTGTGTGTGTGTGTGTGCGTGCGTGTGACAGACGGCTCAGTGTTTTCAATGTGGGAGTGTTGCACAAACTGGTGGGAGACAAATGACACACACGGTTGTGAAACACCTCTGAGCTTCTACATGAACCGTCTGGCTCTCAGTCCTCTGATCCAGGACCAGCACACCACGTCTCACGGCTCTCATGAATATTTTTCATCACATTTATCACTGGATGAATCTTGGAAACACAAACCTCCAGGTTCTTTGTCTTGAAATAATGCAACCACGGCGACCAGACATCGGCCTCCTGTGTTTTGTCGATCCAATTCATCCTCCCTGACCTCCTCCTGATGTGGACTCACTGCATACATCACCTGATCCAGCTGCTGGAGGTCACCTGATCCAGCTGCTGGAGGTCACCTGATCCAGCTGCTGGAGGTCACCTGATCCAGCTGCTGCACAGTGGGCCCGTGGGTCGTGTGTCAGGAGTATGAAAAACAGCAAATGTTCACGTCACAGAAGCTGCACAGAGAGCGTTTGACGTGTCTTCTGGTTTTTCTCTGTGTTTTTCTCTGGAATGGAAAATAGATATTTGTTGATGAGGCCGGGACCTGGAGCCCAGACTGAACCAGTCCTGCTGCTTTTCTGTCAGACCACTGAGACTTAATGAGAAATATCATCTCTGATTCTCCTGCTCTGGACTTCCTGTCCACCCTCGCTGCGTCGGCCCGTCTCCAACCCTCCTGCCCTCCTCCTCCCTCTCTCTTTCTCTCACCGAGAACACAGTGTGAGGAAGACTGCTCGGTTTATCTCCCTCTGCCTGGGTCCTGTTGATACGGAGCCTGTTACAAAACACTGACGAAAAAAGGGCAAAACGCCACCAACTAAAATATCAACATAAATCATCACCGCAGTAAACTAAAAACAGGACTTTAAGCAGAGGAAACCAGAGAGACCAGGACTCACAGTGACTCCCTGACTTCCTCTGTCAGAAGATGACACATATAGAAATTCAGATAAGAAGTTAATAAACAGACAAAAACACAAGTCGAGCAGCTGCAGCAGCTGAGACACCTGACACACCTGACACACACACACACACACACACAACTGGAGAAATAGTTGTAGCTCCAGTCTTAATGTGAAATCTGACACATTTAATAATGAACAGGAAGTGTTGGGGCGGCTGCGCTGTATTTGACAGACTGTACCTGAACCGCCTGCTGTTTCCTGCAGGAACCCGCTGGAAAAACAACAAGTCCTCCAACCTGAAATATAGGTATACCAAACCTCCGTCGTCATGGTTACAGTAACAAACGTGGTTCAGCTTATGGAGCGGTCACGGTTCGGTTTAGGAAAAGATCGTGGTTTTGGGTTAAAATAAGTTGTTTAAGTCCGAGTCATCAACACACGGATCAACACACGGATCAAAAGTGTCAGATGTGGAAACGTTCCAGTGATTCTAGTACGTAAAAATGTAAACGTTGAATAAACATTAAAAACATAATAAACTTTATGCATCTAGGAAAAGGAACGAGTTTGATATGAGTCTTTAGCATCTTGTGTTTATCCCTCAGCAGCTTGTATCTTCCTCCAGCGTCTCTCATCATCATCTGTTCAAATACACTCAGGTTAAATCTAAAGGAGGTAAAATAAAAAATAAAGAGCGATGTGTGTGTGTGTGTGTGTGCGTGTGTGTGTTTGTGTGTGTCTGTGTGTGCGTGTGTTTGTGTGTGTGTGCGTGTGTTTGTGTGTGTGTTGTGTGTGCGTGTTTGCGTGTGTGTGTTTGTGTGTGCGTGTTTGTGTGTGTGTGTGTTTGTGTGTGTGCGTGTGTGTTTGTGTGTGTGTCTGTTTGTGTCTGTGTGTGTGCGTGTGTGTGTGTTTGTGTGTCTGTGTGTGTGCGTGTGCGTGTGTGTGTGTTTGTGTGTCTGTGTGTGTGTGTGTGCGTGTTTGTGTGTCTGTGTGTGTGTGCGTGTGTGTGTGCATGTGTGTGTTTGTGTGTCTGTGCGTGTGTGTGTGTTTGTGTGTCTGTGTGTGTGTGCGTGTGTGTGTGCATGTGTGTGTTTGTGTGTCTGTGTGTGTGTGTGTGTGTGTGTGTGTGTTTGTGTGTCTGTGTGTGTGTGTGTGTGTGTGTGCGTGTGTGTGTGCGTGTGTGTGTGTGTGTGTGTCTGTGTGTGTGTGTGTGTGTGTGTGTGTGTGTGTGTGTGTGTGTGTGTGTGTGTGTGTGTGTGTGTGTGTGTGTGTGTGTTCTCCCTCAGACTCCACCGAGCGGAAAAGTGAAAACAAGCCTCGCAGGAAATGGACTGTAATGAATGTTGTTTGTGTCAAAAGACGTTTCCACCTCAGTGAATCAATATTTGTCGAGTTCATGTTCAAATTCATGAACGTGTGTTTGTCCTGAAGATGCAGCTTCACACTCACACACCACTGTCTGTCACAGGGAGCTTCATCTGTCCGCTTTCACAAGCCTTCCCTCCCTCCTCCCTCCTCCCTCCTCACCCTTCACTTCCTCTCTCACCTGTTTCTATCTCTCACTTTGATTGTGATTGTTTACCTCAGAGCTGATCACCTGATCCAATCACTGACAGGTGTCTGTAAACCCGTCTCTTTCTTCTCCAGCAGGAGAGATTGTTCACACGTCACTGTTCTGTTTCGCAGGTTAGTAACTGATCCTGTGGTGGGACGAACATGTTGAGGTGCTGAGCTGCTGAAGATTATTGATTATTGATTCGAGCCTGCTGGTGTTTAATGATTCACAATTAATTGTGTTGTCGTATCATTGAGCGTCGGGGGAGACCGCCATGCTAGCATCTCTGTGAGGCTGCAGCTATAAATACTGACAACACGCTAATGTTAGCATGCTAGCATGCTAACACACACATGAGTTAATGAGCCTGAAAAACAAAGTGCAGCGGAGGCTGATGGGAATGTGATTAGTTCGACAGGTGTTTGATCATGAAGCAAAATATTAGTCAAATTAAAAATGTTGACCTGATGGTGGCGCCAGAGAAGAAGTCAGAGGATCAGCAAAGTCATTACAGTTCATCCTCAGGGGAACATGAACGTCTGAACCACGTCATCACGGCTTCATCCGACAGACGACGAGATGTTTCCCTCACAACAACAAACCTCACGGTGGCGCCAGAGGAAGAGTCAGAGGATCGCCACTCTCCGAGGGGTTCATCCTCCGGGGACCATGAACCTGATCCACACCAAACCTGAGGTGTGTACTTCCACAGCAGTCGTGCACTTTACCCGGAGACTATATATAAATAAACTCATTAAACAATATATTTATAATATTAAATAACTTGATAATGATTTATTTGTTATGTTTTTATGCAGCTTACAGCAAAAAAAAAAAGAATCAAGAATTCATGTTAAGATAAAAACAACAGTGTTCCTGGTTCAACTGTGTATTTGTAAATAATTGATTAATTGTAATTTCAATCAAAATGGAAATGTATTCATATAAAATATAAACATTATAAAAATATAAACTGAGACAGTCACTGTTTCTCTACAGTTTTCCTCAGTGAAGTCGCTTTAAACTGAAAAGTTAAAGTGAAGTGAGGCGCGTGTGTGTGTGTGTGTGTGTGTGTGTTGTGTGTGTGTGTGTGTGTGTTTTAGGGTGCAGAGAAACACATTTGTGAAGAAAAGCATGAACGCTTCGGTCTGGATTATGCAATTTTTATGTAAAACACACACACACACAGGAACACACATTATCAGCATGGATTCACGGGTGCCAGTGTGTGCACATACACCCCCTCCTGATGTTACGTCCAATCAGATCAGAGCGTAACCACGACTCACTGCGGGAACATTAGCAGGCTCGACTTAACGCCAACCGCCACACTCCCACGAGGAAACCAGAGCGCTCCTTCCGCCTCCTCCATCTCCTCCTCCTGACAAACCCGGGGAGAAAACCGAGGCCGAGCGCGTGGATCACGTTTTAAATGAATCCCTAATAAGTAAACCTGCAGTAATCTCATTGGGGCCGTGGGCGGCGCGGCGTTGCACGGCACTGAGGCGTGTTGAGCCTGGGGGCGGGACCTGCTGCCCGCCACACTGACATCACATTGTCGACTCTGTTGAGCTTCAGCTCGGTTGCGTCACCGCAGAGCTTTGCCCGGAGTTCTTTGCAGATACATGTTAAAAACTGCAGAAAATAATCAGCTGAGAGAGAGAGAGAGAGAGTGGGAGTCGAACACACCGCTCACAGGAGAGACTCGGCGCGTCGCACACGCCCGGTTCCTTCGCCAACAACGACCACAGCGCTCCGCTCATTACGAAGTTCTCTGAGGAACACGCTGCTGTTTTTATCCATTATCTCCAAACTGTGCACTTCACTGCTGCTGAGCGTTTCACTCAGTCACTCAACACTTCACCTCTCATGCACTGTGGTTCCTTTGGTCTGCAGCGTTTCTACTGTGTGTTTCTACTATTTCAACATTTTTTTTGTGTGTTAACACTAACGTTTCTTTCTGCTTCTTTACGGGGCTCGAATTCTTGTTTTTTCAAATTCCCGTGTTATTTTTCTGGCTTCAAATGAAACCTGTCAATGAGAGACGGTGTAACAGCTGCGAGAAACGCACAGTCCATAAGAAATAAGGAGGAACTAAATATTTGTGATACGAGAGCCTGTTAGAAGTGAGTCAACGATTATATATTATCTCTGCTGATTCTGGATCCAGAGAAACATCCCTGCATGAACCAACTCTCAGCTGAAACTGTGGCGTCTCTGAGTCCAACACTGTGGCCTCTCAAACCTGAAGCACAAGTGACTGTGGAATTAAAAGTAAACAGCTGAGGAGCGAGCAGAAGGAGTTGATATTTCGCCTGCTCTGCTTCTGCTTCTTCTTCTTCTTCAGGTAAAGAAAGTAGAATCATACTGGCTCATATGTTAAAGACGTGGTGGAGATGGGGAAGCAGGAGCGTGTCTGCAGAGTGTTCCTTTAAAACGTTCTGCGCTGACAATACAACAACTACATCTGTTAAACTCCAGTTGTAATTAATGTGAAGGGCAGACTGTTTCCACACTTTTCAATATCACTAAGTGCAAAGTTGGAAATATTGGAGCTTTCCGAGAAGTCACGTGTTTCCCAGTCTGAGTCATAACTCGGATGAATCAGTCTCCTAAAACTGGGTTTATATTCCATGGATTTACAGCAACAAATATTTTTTGAAAGAAACACAGACTAAAGGTCTGTGTCCATGTGTAGTGTGATTATAGATCAGCTCTAGCTTCTATATTAATACTGTGAAAGTATCAAAGCCTCAGTCCACAGAGAAATGCACACAGCCTGTATTCAGAAACTGAGCCTTAAAACCAGCCGTCAGGACTTCTGGAACTTTGTGATGTCACAACAAAGCAGTCACCAAGCCCCGCCCACCTGGACCCACCATCCAAACCTTGCAGGATTTGGTTTCTCTGAGTGTTTTTACCTGAAATCTGCTATATTTTTATTGGATCACTCAGAAAACAGTCAGCCAATCAGAAGAGAGGCTCAGAACCTCCTCTCTTCTGATTGGCTCACCGACCTGTTGTTACTAGAGCTCCAGAGAGAAGCCTGAGAGAGGAGATGTGAAACTACACTGAGATGGTTTTAACAAATATATCTTTCAACACTTCAAATAAAACACAGAAGAAGAGGAAAATATGGGACCTTTTGAAAATTCTTTTTTAGGACGACTTTACATCATCTGTCCGGGGACGAGAGACGAAAACAGGCTTCTGGCGAAATGTGAACGAATGAATAAAGAAACAAATTCCCAGTAGAAAGTTTTATCTGCACTGCTTCCTCATTCAGTCACTTCCCCCTCGGCTAAATGAACAAAACTTATCTCCGGCAGAAACCAGATCTCAGAGAAATGACATAACTGCATTTATGAACCGGGAGGAGAAGCTGAGTGATGAGTGAACCCGAGGTATCGGGCTTCAGATCTGCAGGAGGACGGAGGGCGGGATGACTCGCTCAGACGGACGCAGCTTCACAGAGGTGGAGCTTTTGGTCGAAGAACTGTTACTGAACTTATTCACACACAAGCATTTCTTTGAACTTGTTTTAATTGGACTTATTATAATGGTCCTGTTCTGTCGACAGGCTTCAGCGGATTCAGTTTAATCCCACTGTTGGACTGTGTATTAACATTAACCGTTAATATTCATTTTATAATCTGCTTTTTTCCCCTCCTCACAGCTGCGAGTGCAGGAAGTGTCTTTAGTGAAGTCGGGTCAGGAACCGGGTCTGTCGTGGGTCCACCTGACCAATCGTGAGCAGGATTAGAGCGTGGAGACTCACCTCGGGACTCTGTGATCATGTGTGCAGAGAAAGGAGTTGTGGGTAAGCAGAGGACAACTCTGAAGTCTCCAAATCCACGGTTAATGAAGTCCACAAGGACCGAGAGTTGACTCATTTGTATTGCCAATATGAAACGCTGCTGAGACGCGTTCAGGGACACACTTTGAAATGAGTCACAGGGTCGGAAACTGTAGCTCCATGGAAACAGTGAAGTCTTCGGCTCCTGAACCTCTGATGTGAGGATTTGGATTCACTGTGACGACCCCAACGCCACCTCGCCACTTATCCTGTGTAGAGTGTGTGTGTGTGTGTGTGTGTGTGTGTGTTACAGGTGCTTGGTAATTAGCGACACCTGGCCACCCTTCCTTACTTATTTAAACCCAGTGTATCGAGTGGGAAATGCAGATTTGAGAGCTGCTGAAAGTCAGAATCTTCTCTGACGTCGACGGTTTCTCGTGGTTTTAAAATCGTCGCCTGTGAATCTTCACAACTCGCTCCGTGGTGTTTTTGGTTGTTTTGCATCATTTTCTGCCTGTTTGCTTCACCTTTTAGAAATCTAATCAAACAAAAGTGACATGAAAGTTCTTTGTAACGTTCCTCCTGTAGATTTGCGTCACTCTGTTGAACAAGTGTTGCTTGTATCGTCTCTTATCGCCCAAAAATCAGAGTAACTCAGTTATCTGCTGTAAATCATTCAGCCAAACCAACCAGCGCTGACGTTGTATTGCTGTAATGTTCCTGCCATCCATTAATGTGATAAAATCTCAGGGCTGGGCGCACTGCCACCTGGAGAAAAGTCAGCTTTCCTTGCATTTCTCATCTTAATTAGCTCGGTGTGAAAGCCTGCCGATTAATAATGAGAAAAACAAATCCATTAGGGCGGGAGAGAGGAAAAGTTTTTGGATAATTCGGCTTCAGTCAAACAATAACAGGAAGGTGTGTTGTGGCAGATTGTTACTGAAATGTCATCAGCTGAAGCTGAACAGCGTGATTTTCATGCCGTTCATAATTTCCCTCCTTGTTTTCACCCAGCGAGTGTAAATAACGTCCGTGCAGAGCTGATCTGCCCCCAGCTCGTCCCTCCCCCGCCCCCAGCTCATCCCTCCCCCGCCCCCAGCTCGTCCCTCCCCCGCCCCCAGCTCGTCCCTCCCCCGCCCCCAGCTCGTCCCTCCCCCCCCCCAGCTCGTCCCTCCCCCACCCCCAGCGCCGAGCGGCTGCAGGTCTTCGTCTGCAGGCCCATCATTACATTTCCTGCTCATCTAGGCCCATTGACCTGAGCAGCTGGAAACCAGCCAGACAGGCAGAAGCCAATTATCAGGAGCTGATTGTTCCCTCGCCTCCATAAAAATTATATGGAGTCATAAATGTCACTTCTGTCTTGAACACAGGAAAATTGCCTCTCATGAGGAGCTGTCAGCCCTCCTCCTGCTCTCTCTCTCTCCTCCTTCAGTTTTGTGCGTTCGACCGTGGCCTCTCTCAGACGTAATTTCATCTATTTAAGAACTTACAGAACTGGCATTTTAGCTGCTTTACTTTACCCGAAGCATTACTGAAAAGTCCAGGTGCAAAATGTTCCACTGACAAAGACGAGAGAGCTGCAGTGAACAAGGACAAACACATCAGTGACGACTGTGAGCCTAAACCTTTACACAGAACAGCGCCACTGTTATTTTCACAGCCTTGGTTTGGTGAATGTGCGCTCAGTTGTGTTTCTGTGTTTGTGTGGTTTTATTTTCATGACTATTTGAATTAACTACGGTATTTATCCTTTGAATCAAATCAAACTTCCTCTCAAACACAGCTGTTCCAAGAACTGCAGTTCCTCTAACGGCCACTAGAGTCCTGCTCCAACAGTGAGTCAGTCCCCATAGACTCCCATGTTAAAATGTCCAACTGTACAGCAGAAATGAACATGTTTACAACCTGGTCTTTTGCCCATTTTTGGATTAGCCGGGAATTAGGGGCGGAGTCAGGCGCTGCCAAGATGGCGACAGTGGAGCAGCTCACTCTGAGCTTCAAAACAGCTCTTCAGAAACCTGTGGGTGACGTCCATCTTTATGGGACAGACATGTCGTCTATCAGTCCGACACTTTATGTTAAATATCTCAACAACAACTGCTGGATTATCAACCAATTAGATTCACAGGTTCATGTCCCCCATAAAATGAATCCTTAGCCGGAATTAAAATGTGTGTGTGTGTGTGTGTGTGTGTGTATCCGTGTCCTTACCCACGGAAATGGTCCACACTGCCATGATCTTGACGCGGGCCTTGGTGTGGGAGTTGAAGCGGCTGTGGTGGATCGGGTTTCGTATGGCGATGTATCGATCCAGAGAGATGGCGCAGAGGTGCATGATGGACGCTGTGGAGAACAGGACGTCCAGGTAGATCCAGATGGGACAGAGGTCGGGCGGGAGGGGCCACCCGTAATCTGTCGGAGGAAAGACGAAGGGAAGGACACAAGAAGTAAAACATCTGAATCAGTGACTGGGGTTTTGATTGCAATAAATCGATAGATAGATGCTTCTGATTTCCCACAATGCTTCGCCACAGTCCTCTCAAAAGGTCGGTTGAAATGCTGTCAATCAAAAGTTAAACCGGAATAATCACATACATTTATCTGGCTGTTTTCTGATCATGTCTGTGATCGGAACCACATAAACCTAAACATAGACTCTCTACAGCAATCAAATTACATTTTTCAGTTTGCTGGAAATATCAAAACTTTCATATTCTCCCTTTAAAATTATGATTCTGTTTTTAAACTCCAGATGTTGGTTTGTCAGAAAAAAGACAAAATCCACCACCAAATAAAACTGTATTTAAATGTCGGGTGAAACTGACTCGACACCAGATGAAGGACAAACTGTGTCACACACACAGTGAGGAAATAGTTTTAGTAGTTTTGATTTAGAAAAACTTTCTCTACGGGTCCGACTGTAGTTTTACGTCTGAGTTTTAACTGTGGAGGAAACATTTAGTTCCTGCAGACGTGTGATCAGCTGTGATGACACGTGTTCCTCTGGTCAAGAAGAGGAAATGAGAGAGAAATAAATATTCAGCAGGTTTTTATTTAAATTACAGCTAAATAAAATGTGACTTACTGCGTGTTTGCATCGACGGCTTTTATGCAAGTATTACTCAAGAGGATGTGATGAGATGACATCAGTCAAGGAGCAGCAGTAACTATGGAAACGGCCTCTCTATAAATAAAGCTGCCTCGCCTTTTTATTAATAGAACCTTGTGACGTGAAGCTTTTGCCTCCATCCAGGTAAATGTTGAGAATATATGGCTGTTTCCACCTGAGATGGCTTTTTAATGATTTTAACGTCCAGATGTTCCGGTCGGTTTGTACCGGCTCTCTGGTCTTTGTAGCGGAGCAGAGACCTGTAATGACGTGTGGCAGCAGGACAGAAATACCTTGTTTACAGTAGAAGAAGATGTTGTGGCGTGTCCCAGCCTTTGTACCGGCGTCTCTCTCTCAATGTACCAACTTTTGCATCTTTGCGAAGCATCAAACCTCTTGCCAGTTTCATGTGTTGGAATTTGCAATGGACCTTTAAAAAACCCTCCAGTAGCACTACGGAGCAGTTTTTCATGGGTGGGTCTCAGTTGTGTTTATCTCGTGCACGCACACGAGGCAACACAGGTGACACGTTACTTATTCCTGCCACTGGTTTCACACCAGTCCACTGATCGACTGTGAGCCCTGTACACGTCTGTTGGACGTTCACGTTTCTCTGGGATATTCAGTGGAGTGTATGATTGTATATTGTCGCCTGTTATTTAGCTGCTGCTGTTGTTTTTGGGGCGTGAGGCAGGAAACACACTGGATGAATGTGGAGTGAGCGTGGTGACTGCGAAACATATTGATTACAATTATGGAGCGCACGTTAATGGTGCCGTGGGCGTGTCAGTGCAAAAATAGACAGAGCAAAGACCTGTTGATGTTATATTCACACCATGGCAGCAGCATCACATAAAACACTTCCCCTGTAGTTTCTATGTCCAGGCTGAAACTGAACATGACAGCATGAAAACATCTGGTCGATGAGCAGACATCTGTGCGAGTGTGGGAAATCTAAAAGTTGCCTGAAAGCAGGGGAGGCGGTTCTTGTGCGTACTATGAAATATAATCCTGTCGGCGCGGCTGCGACGAGGGGAGAAGACTGCAGCTAGTGCATGATGGTATTTATAACGTACCAGGTCCAGGTTTAGTCTGTAATTACAGTGAACACAAACCGGATCAGAACTGAAAGACAGTTGGAAAATCTCACAAATAAAAACTGTCGTTTCATAATAAGTAAACAACAGTTTATTTCCAGCTGCTCTCTTTCACATGGATGAAGAGGAATCATTCGCTGGAACAACATTTGTTTTTGTTGTAATGTTTGCTGGAGTCTGTGATAAAGAGCATCAGCTGAGCAGTGACGGTTCTCATGGACTCGCTGCCTCTGAAAGTTAATTACACACTGACCACACGGTGTAAACGGAGTGAGTCATACACATGGAGCATGGCCCAAGGCTTTGAAAGCACATCCACGCCTCCTGAACTGCAGGTGCTCAGGCTCAGACTACACACACACACACACACACACACATACACACACACACACACACACACACACACACACACACACACACACACGGTTGAGGTTTATTTACCGAGGTTGTTTGTTATATAAAGCAGTTCACAAAGACTCACAGGTACAAACCACAGGAAGGAAGAAAGAAAACAATCTTTTCTCTATAAAGAAAATTCGATTGTTTTCTTTAAAAACAGATTGAGTAGAGGTGCGGTCACAGCAGCCGGGGCGGGGCTGCAGACACAGGGAGGGAGGGGCGCTTTCTTACATCTTTACCACTACGCTTTGTCCCGAGCGTGGCATCATGGGAAATGAATGAATTCATCCTCTGTGACCATTGTGGGACCTTTTAGACTCAGCTTGCAGTGTTCAGTTCACAAAGGTTCAAATGAACTAGTTCACGATATTGAGAAGTTCCCTGCGACAGAGTGACGGACAGAGAGAAACCACGGCGAGTCCGACTTGTTGACTCATGGTCCGACTCTCTCCTAATGATTTCTTGTGATCGTCATTCACTCAGATATTTTCTGAACACGGTCGGATGTTTTACCTCGATGTGTCGTTTCACATTCGTTACTGATGCATCTGTTTATTCAGACTCACAGTGAGATTTTTAGTCAATTTTTATTCGTATAGCGCCGATTCACAAGATACGTTACGCACTTTCCAAATAGAGCAGGTCTTAAAAAACTTAGTAATGTCAGATAATGATATTATTAATTACAGTGAAGTGTAGCAGGTTTAGCAGCAGGTGATTTTCATCGTTTGAATCTGAACTGACTTCAGCAGCACCGACACCTGACACCTGCCAGGTGCTGTAAACTGTTGCAGGTAGCCGTAAAACCAAAACACAGATCTTCTTCTTCTCCTCCTCTTCCTCTTCCGGTGTTTTTTTTTGGTGGTTGACAAACAGCGGCACCTTCTGGTTTGTTCACGTTCATTAGTTGCAAACGGATTCGTTCAGTTCATCATTCTCAAAGCAACGAGTGCGTCCAGTGCACGGCGCTGATTTAAGGTGGTGATGCAGAGCGCCTTCAGCTCGTCTCTTCTCTCGCCTCACTCTCTCACTTCCTCTGGTTTTGTGCAGAAGCCTGAAAATAATGTGCTCACATTAAAAAGCCCCAAAGGAGCAAAGACACAGGAGCAGAGGGGATCAGAGGCAGATCATCAGGAGCATCTGCGTCATGTTCAGGGTCAGGATGGAGCATTGACACCCTCCTCCTCCTCATTCTCTGCCTCCATACAACAGGTGAGGGACGACCTGAGCCAGGCTTTTATTATTTGGGAGAAGATGACGCATCCATGTCACCATGGTCACTGCCAGACTCTCCGCCATCGCCGCCTCCTCTTCCTCCCCCTCCTGCTCTCTGCTCTCCCCTTTCTTTAGTTTTTTATCCTAATTGTTTTTCGTTTCATCGCCGTCCTCTGATTCTGCTTCGTCTCTTTCATCTTATTTTTCATTTTCAGGCCTCTTGAAAAAAGTGAAGGTTTTGATCTGTCGGCGTGACGACGAGAAAACGAAGGAGATCGCCGAACTCAGATTCTTCCTTTGAATGTGTTTGTCAGTGAGGCTGAACCGAACCAGACGTCCACGTCCGCCCACTCAGGTGACTGTAATCGTTTTTACCTGATTAGGTTTCAGGACGATGTGGGTGTGGTCAGACTGTGTGTGACTGACATCTTCCTCACTCTCCTGTTAGCTTTGTGACACCTTTTTTTGTAGTAATAGGACCCCAGGAGAATGAATCTCTGCTTCTGTCTGACAGTGTAGTTTCTGTAATTTGATTGCTACAGTCTCTGTGTGTATAGACAATAAAAATTAATTTGCGGTATCAAATTATTTTCCAGCGGACACACAGGAAGTGAACCAACTGACCCGACTTGAGCTGTGAAGCTTCAGGACGAGTCCATCAACACGTTTAATGAACAAAGGACAGCTAATGTCAGCGCCAGGAGAGTGCAGGAGGAGAAAGTAACATCAACGTTAATGCTCCACTTTCTCAATGGGAAATTAGTTAGATTAGCTTGGTCGTTAGCTTAATAACAAAACCTTCACGCTACAATGGATCCACTGAAAATTTCTAAAAGGATTCAGTCAAATACTGCTACAGGAGACATCCACCAATCAGCCACTCACAAAACAAGATAATGTACATTTCTATCCACTACAGTTGTTAAAGCTCCTCCAGTGTAAAGGTGTGTGTCCATGTGTAGTGTGATTATAGATCAGCTCTAGCTTCTATATTAATACTGTGAAAGTATCAAAGCCTCAGTCCACAGAGAAATGCACACAGCCTGTATTCAGAAACTGAGCCTTAAAACCAGCCGTCAGGACTTCTGGAACTTTGTGATGTCACAACAAAGCAGTCACCAAGCCCCGCCCACCTGGACCCACCATCCAAACCTTGCAGGATTTGGTTTCTCTGAGTGTTTTTACCTGAAATCTGCTTTATTTTTATTGGATCACTCAGAGAACAGTCAGCAACCGAATGGCCTGTTGTTACTAGAGCTGCAGAGAGAAGCCTGAGAGAGGAGCTGTAAAACTACACGTACTTTAAACTGGCTGACCTGAGTTCAGTCCTCATGTGGTTCAGCCTGAGAGAACTTGCAGGGATGTTGGTTCTGCAGCTGATCCTCCACTCTCACCTCCCCACAGAGAGACACAGAGCGAGAGAAGAGAGAAGAGAGAGTCCACCCTGAGGGGGAATCACTGCTCAAATACCACAGTATTAACGACTGATGGAAAAGAACCAGAGTGAATTATTCCTCTCAGAGAAATTCTCTCCTCCACACTCACATAAAAGAGAAAAACAACTGAAACATGTGACTCCTCGCTCCCTGAATGAAACAGCTGCTGTAGTTTTCCTCTGTTGTTCCCCTCTTTTCCTTCCTCTGCCTGTGAAAGCTCAGCAGCTTCAGAGCAGTCAGACCACTGTGACATTATTTCTCGGTACCTGACACCAATTAGACGCAGTCGGCTCTGCAGCAGGCGTCAGTCTGTGAGGAGACTCCGTTTCCCTCCTGTTTAAAGAAGCTCTTGTGTTACAGAGGAGCCCTGAGAGTTTTATAGTGCGGATGAAATTGAGCCCTGAGCTCCAGTATTTTATATCCTGCAGTGGCTGAATCTGCGTCTGACTGAAGAGAAATGTTCACTGAAGCCATTTTGGACTTTGACTAAGTAGAACTGCAACTTGTCATATTGATTAATCTGACAAGTGTTTTCTCAATTAATCAATTGATGATATAAAATGTCAGAAAATTGTAAAAAAAGAAGAAAAAAACAAAAAACAAAATATGAAGCAACAATCGTCTCATGTGAGAAACTGGAAGCAGCAAATGTTTGGTATTTTTCCTAAGATGATTATTCCATCATCAAACTAGTTATTAATGAATTTTTCTGTTGAGCAACTAATCAATGCAGCTCAAAAATCAGTTTAATCACTTTTAGCAAACAAAAGAAAATTTGGCCAATTGATTAATTGACAGAAAGATTTAACAGCTACAAGTTCAATCATTTTTCTCTGATGATAGTAAATGAAATCTGTTCATGTTTTGATTGTTCGTGGGACAAACCGATCTGAATACATCACTGAGAAAATAATCTGCACAATAGTTGATAATGGAAATAACTGCTGCAGCTCAACAAACATATTAAACCTCCTCTTATTAAAAAGCAGCATGTCGGATTCATGACCTCAGTGTTTCTAAAATCCTCACAACATGGTCCCAGTCTCTCTGTCCTGAGCTACAGAGTTGAATAAAAGCCAGAAGTGTTTTTACAGAACATTATGATGTCACAGTGAAGTTGACCTTTGACCTTTTGTATATGAAATGTCATCACTTCATTTTATCCTTATAGACATTTGAGTTAAATTGTGAGTGAATTTGTGAGTTATGGCCAAAAAGGTGTTTTGTGATGTCACAGTGACCTTTGACCTTTTGACCACCAAAATCTAATCTAATTCTCGTGGACACGATGTCTCAGTAGCACCTTGATGGAACTTCTTCAAATTTGGCACAAACATTCACTAGGACTCGAGGACAAACTGATTTGATTTTGGTGACTAAAGGTCAAAGGTCAAGGTCACGGTGACCTAACAAAATGCGGTTTTGGCCTAATATCTAATGAACACAAAAAGTGTTTTGGTGGAGGCTTACGACTTCGAGGCGGTGACTCTAGATTTACTGTGTGGTATCTCCAGTTTCCCATCTTCATCAGATCCATTTGCCTTTTCAACGTCACCTTTATCTTTTATTTCCTTCTACATTGTAAATGAAATAAAGGCTCCATTATGACTTTTAGGAAAGTTAAAAAAATGAAACGTTTAATAATTTATCTTTTGGGTTCCACTTTTCTCTTCTCATTTTCTCTCTGAGATCAGACCGTGGGCTCCGAGTCGAACCAGCTCGTCTTTGTTTTGCTGTTATATGTTTAACAAGGTTAAAAATGCATGAGGGAAGTTGTTGTGTGTATGAAAGAGTCAGCTGTTAACCCGCAAGTTGATGCAGGTTCCAGGTAAAAGAGTTCAAGTAACAAACACTAAAGAAAACAGATAAAGCTGCAGGCGTGCAGAGACGTGCTCTGTCGGCGCCTCCTGTTGTTGCTCACGGCTCCAAACCGCTGGAGACCTCCGACACGACAGTTTTACAGCGTTCAGTCGGTGCAGTCACCCGGAGTCGACCTCCCTGAGGGACGAGCGCGGCGATCGAATCTCTCCTCTGCCGATCGATGCCCTGCAGCTCTGAGGACTTTAAAGTCTGACCCGCTGTTCGCCTCAACAGTCACACAATGAGAAGTCCTCCTGCTGCACTCCTCAACTCTTTGATCTCAGTCCATAAAAGTGTCAGTGACGAGTAACGAGGCTGTCGTCGGGTTTTAGAGAAACATTCGCACATTTGGGAAATTAAATATGTCAAGAATCTGACCAGAAACAAACACAGATACAAGTGCAGGTTTTCTAGAGAGCAAAGGAGGAACGTTGTTTTGTTTCTGATTAAAGAAAAAGATCATGAGTCGTGATGAAGAAGAGAAAAAGAAAAAGAACTCAACAGAGGAAACAGTTAAAAAAAAAAAAACAGCAGGGAGATGAGAGAGCAGAGACGGCCTTGCTCACGGCCAAGCGTGCACGCTCTCTCTAAAGCTAAGAAATATGAAAATAATTGATAGAAGAAGAAGAATGAGCGGAGAATGGAGAGCGGGAAAATGAGCTCCCAGGAGGCCAGAGATGCACAAGAAGAATGGTTTGATGAAAGAGGAGCAGAGAAAAGACAGAGAGAAGAGGAAGAGGAGGAGAGAGGGCAAGGATGAAGACAGATCACACACACACACACACACACACACACACACACACACTAATATTATTATTATTAAAACATGCTGAGATGCACTGATCCCTGCTGTTGCTGTGTCTCCACGGCTGCAGGCCAATCAGGAGCTTAATCAGCATCATGGGACTCACCTGGCCAGGTGAGCTCCATGTATAAAAGCCAGAGCAGCAGTCAGTCTGTGGCTCCTGGTTCTTTTCTCTGCTTTCACAGCACATTTTCATGCAGCCTCTCTGCTGACTCGACAGAATCTCTCCCCTCCCTCTCTCTGTGTTTAGTATAAATAAGTTTCCTGGTTATTTAGTTCACCCATGTGTTTGTAGCAGTTAGCACTGAGAAGCTAATGCTCCTAAAGCTGCTGCCTGCGTGTCCTTCACAATAAAAGCATTTTAGTCTTGAGACGATGATCAACCAAAGATATCGCTGGTTCTGGTCCGAGAGCGCTGAGGTGAAGGTTTAGTTTGTTTAAAGCTTTAAAAACATGAGGGTTTGAGTTAAAATGACGACTTGATTGAGGTTGGTTGGGGGGGGGGGGTCCTGAAGCTGAAGCTCCCCCAGCAGGGCTGAGAGACGAGCCTCAGCTGGGTGATTATTATTACCACGCTTCCCTCCACAGTGTGTTTGTGGTGATAAAATAAGTTGATTGTGTTAGATTTTAAAGAGCGCTCGGTCTCCTGAGGCGGCGAGACGAGACGAGACGAGACGAGACGAGACAGAGAGAGAGAGTCCAAATAACAGACTGATAAATGGCACAGGGAGAAACAATGTAGATGATTAAAACATAAAAGATATGAGAGAGAGAAAAATCAGCAGAAGTGGAAAATGAAAGAAACGCTATGAAAAAATTTAGTCGAGACGGAAATACAAGGAGAGGAAGAGGAGAAATCAGGGAATATAAGAAAGTGAAGAGGAGGAGCAGGATGTGGTGAATGTCTTGTCATTGTTTCATCCACCGTCGACTGTCTCTGTTTTTTACAACAAAACACTGAGATGTGAAATCTCTCAAAATGAAAAGTGCTGACGAGGGTTTTCTCTTTGCAGGAAATTGCTGATTCAAACTTTTTCATGTGCAGAAACTGAGTGAAGCCAGAGCTGAGACCCGGTGATCGCTCCTCACTTTGCATCAAAGGAGGGAAACCGCAGAACAGGATCATCACCTGCATCCAGTCACAGGTGAGACCGGCTCCGTGAGCTACAGCTCCAACACATGAGCTGGTGGATGAACAGGTGGAGGCGGAGAGTCTGGAGAAGAGCTGGTCCGATAACAACATGTCGAAGCGATCATACGGATTCTTGTTCTTATGTTCTCCTGAGCCTGACCCGTCCTCCTGAGCCTGACCCGTCCTCCTCACAGTGACCCGTCCTCCTGAGCCTGACCCGTCCTCCTCACAGTGACCCGTCCTCCTGAGCCTGACCCGTCCTCCTGAGCCTGACCCGTCCTCCTCACCTGACCCGTCCTCCTGAGCCTGACCCGTCCTCCTGAGCCTGACCCGTCCTCCTGAGCCTGACCCGTCCTCCTGAGCCTGACCCGTCCTCCTCAGCCTGACCCGTCCTCCTGAGCCTGACCCGTCCTCCTGAGCCTGACCCGTCCTCCTCAGCCTGACCCGTCCTCCTCAGCGTGACCCGTCCTCCTCAGCCTGACCCGTCCTCCTCAGCCTGACCCGTCCTCCTGAGCCTGACCCGTCCTCCTGAGCCTGACCCGTCCTCCTCAGCCTGACCCGTCCTCCTGAGCCTGACCCGTCCTCCTGAGCCTGACCCGTCCTCCTGAGCCTGACCCGTCCTCCTCACAGTGACCCGTCCTCCTGAGCCTGACCCGTCCTCCTGAGCCTGACCCGTCCTCCTCACAGTGACCCCTCCTCCTCGGCGTGACCCGTCCTCCTCACAGTGACCCCTCCTCCTCGGCGTGACCTGTCCTCCTCACAGTGACCCGTCCTCCTCACAGTGACCCGTCCTCCTCAGCCTGACCGGTCCTCACAGTGACCCGTCCTCCTCACAGTGACCCGTCCTCCTCACAGTGACCCGTCCTCCTCACAGTGACCCGTCCTCCTCAGCCTGACCCGTCCTCCTCACAGTGACCCGTCCTCCTCGGCGAGGGTGTCGATGACCTTTTGTTTCCTGCGACCCAACGTCTCAGTTCCACTTCCTCCTCTGCTTTTCTCTCAGCCACAAAAAAAAAAAATCTCTTTCTCTTTGTATCTAAAGCATGATTTTTTTCCCCGGCTCTGTAACTGAGCAGCTGTGACGGCGAACCCAAAGTGAAGGCTCCTGGGAGGTGTTGTTGCTGAATGTTAACAAATGAAGGACTTTATCTTTGCAGTGAACAAGCTGCAGCATTAATGGAGCCAAGTCAGTACATCTTTAATCATGGATGATCGTTCTGGATTATTTACATCAAGAAGAGAATTGTTCTACAAACAAGATTATTAGTTTGATAAATCTTCTGCAGCGAGTTTGAGATGATTAAAAAATACAGAGAGGAACTGACAAGTGTCTGAGAAACTCTAATAATAATATATATAATAGTATCCAGCCACGGCCTGTTCAGGAGCAGGAACAGCTGAAACACATTAAAGAAATAACTTTGAAGTGAGACTATGAACATCTTGGAAAACAGAAAAGTGCATTCCTTATTCTACAAATGAAAAGTTGAATTCATCAGTAATAAAACTCACATTTGGTCACAGACATGTTTGGTCAGTGAAAGTTAACTTTAGATAAAAAATGGCTTTAAAGCTCCTGCAGTGTAAAGGTGTGTGTCCATGTGTAGTGTGATTATAGATCAGCTCTAGCTTCTATATTAATACTGTGAAAGTATCAAAGCCTCAGTCCACAGAGAAATGCACACAGCCTGTATTCAGAAACTGAGCCTTAAAACCAGCCGTCAGGACTTCTGGAACTTTGTGATGTCACAACAAAGCAGTCACCAAGCCCCGCCCACCTGGACCCACCATCCAAACCTTGCAGGATTTGGTTTCTCTGAGAGTTTTTACCTGAAATCTGCTATATTTTTATTGGATCACTCAGAAAACTGTCCTGTAAGCTGCTGTATGTTTTGTGATTCAGTGAAAAGGCTTCATCTCAAAACTGAACTGAACTTGGTTCCTTTTTAGCATTTTCAGTTCGATGTGAGCTAACTGCTAACTGCTAACTCTTTTCTTTTTTCCAACAGCAGCTAAACGCCTGCACTTCAGTCAGCCAGCTAACGTGGTTCAGATCGTCATGTGACAAAAGCGTCTTGACTCATTCCCCCACAAGGAAACACCAAACTCTGCACAGCAGGAGGTGATGGAGTGATGACTGTCGCTTCCCTCAGGGGGATTTCAGAGCCCACAGGTGTCTGCTGTGGAGGTGGGGCTTTTCAAATGCTACATGAATGGCATGTAGCAGCAGCAGTGTGTTGCGTTTTCAATGGAAGAAACTGCAACCAGCTGAGATCAGGTGTTAGCCAAGTTTTTAAACAAATCCCTCTCAGTGTAATTCTACAGACGTCTTGACCTGAAACCACCAAAAACATGTTCTTCCTCTCACCAGGTTTCGTTTCCTTGAAAAACACCAGAACGTTCTCCTTTTTGTTTCTTGTCTAAATTCCCTCCTTTTCACCATTTCTGTCTCTATCTGAATTGAAAAACCGCACTGTGGCCAAAGTTCACTGCCCACTCTTTAAGTCTTCATGTAATTGCACAAATAACAGCCCAGATGACTGTAATCAGTGTGTTGTGACATCGTAACAACACCGTGATCAGAGCTGTGAGCTCCTCTGATTAATGTTTTCCACCCACACTGAACACATAATGTACACATTCAGCAGGAATACAAAGACCCCGCGCCCTCCTCTCTTACAGCTAGTTATTTGAACAACATGCACTTAATTAATAACCGAGAAATATTACACTAATGAAGAACGAGCTGAAATCTGAAATTGTTGCAGCTTTTGGTCTTAAATCCCAATAAATTCTCCCCAAACGAGCCGTCACACGTGTCATTAAAATACTTTTATCATATCAGTGACACAAATATGCTGATGTTTAGTCAGAAAAATGTTTACCAACTTCACTAGCTTAGCATGTTAGCATGATAGCATACGGTCATAAACTAGAGTACTGGACTAATGGTCCAATGGTCCGATGGCGCTGGAGAAAAATCTAGGACTCTGTGTCCTCTGGGTCCTGGATAATGTCTGCACACAATTTTCAACAGTCACGCTGCTAGCATAAATACACGTCCCCCAAGATGCATGTGTGATGATGATGATGATGATGATGATGATGATGATGAACGATGCTTGTGTACTTTTTCCTGACATGCAAGCTCCTGTGACTGTGGATATAACGAGTGACTCTCTAAACGCAGCTATAATCAATACCTGTATGACTCTGTCATGTGAAACCTGTCGCTAACACTCACACACCTGCAGCTCTCCTCAGCTTTTATCCGACGACCTGACTCCTGACACAGGCAGAGAGCGGGGGCCATTTCACAGAAACCTCCAAACTTGTAGATCCTGTCTTAAATGTGTGGTAACCATGGTAACCAGAGTTAGGACCTGATTCATCCTTACTCAAAACAGGAAGTGTTTTTCTGACTTCCCGAAATCTTAAACTAAACCGTTAGCCGTTAATCTTGTTCTGACTTTCACCTTCCCACCATTCAGCGAACCTGTTTCATCCACATCGCTGCTCTTTTGTTGCTATGACACAACCGACAAAATATCAACAGAAGGACCTTATTCATTTAGAGGCTCATGTGTGACCCTAACCATGTGTTAGAGCCATGATCCTGCACTTAGCCGAGCAGCTACGACCGTCTGTGGAGAGGCCGACCCGGCGACACGAGGCTCTCCCGGCTGTCTGACAGCTATGCTTCTTCTTGCTAATGGAGGTTTTTCAGAGTGAAGAGGCCATTTTTTGTACGTTTCAATGACAAATTTAATGGTTTACAGAAATAACTCAGTGAGATCAGATGAAGAAAGTAGCATCAGTTGCTAGGTAACAGAAATAAAAGCTGTTACTGATGTTGGATTAAGTATTTAAGTTTCATAACCTGAGATAAGACAGGATGAAGTAAGATAAGATAGGAACCCCTACATTTAGTTAGGAAGTTCCTCTTAAGTTAAAACAGGAAATTTCACAGTGTAATGGAGCATTTAGCAGCTAAAGAGTCAGATGTTTCCCTGAGGAGCTGGTGGAGACCAAACACAGAGCTAAAAGAGCGGGAACAATGGAGTTAGGTTGATCAGGTGACACTAACACGACACGTGAATCATCATGTGTCTCTGTAGCTGGTGGCAACTTCACCACATCAACCTAACAGATGAGGAAATGTTAATGTCGTGTTAACACCTAGTTTCTGTCGCCCCCTAGTGGACAGAATAAACCAAAACCAGTTACTGCAGGTTTAATCAGACGAGTGAAAATCAGGTCGTTTTTAAACATCGCTCTCGTGTTCACACACCCTTGTCTCTGTGTGTGACTCTGACAGCACGCCGCCTGGTCCTTTTCATTACATTACAGTGTCTTGATAAAAGGCAAAGAGTCATTTGTCTGTCAAGTAGCTGCCTCATCTAATGACATCAGTTTCCTCCAGACGATTTTAAGAGTCAAACGAGGCGAACAGGTGTTTTTTGTTACTCTACTCTATTCCTCACAATCAGGCGAGATCATTTATTTATTTTCAGCGTATAAACTGAGGTTGAGCGCCTTGATCAGCGGCGCCATAACAAAAGATGCTGAGGGATGAAACGCCAAGCGAAGGGACATGACGAAGCCCGGATCCTGAAACTACTTTGCACAGCCACGTCGCGTCTCGTCCATGCAGCTCCTCCATTGGCTGGTCTCAAACAGAACAGAGCAGAGTTTCCATCACAAAGCCTCAAAAGCATTATGAGCAAAATGTTCTTATTCTGTACTTTACGTAATCAGATCATTAGTGCTTTGGTTTTATAGACTTATTATATAGTTTTTATGTAGAATCTTAATGTGAAAAGTAACGACAACAAGGAAAGGTTCTTTTCAGAGGTGAATGTTTCCCTTTTTCTTTCACCCTCTCTTTGTTCTCTCTGCTCATATCTGCCATCTGAAGAATACGTCTCCAGCCTGCAGCATGACGGGCTTCAGCATCGCCCATGGTAACACCATTCACTCCTCGCAGCCTTCATCGCTGTGGATACCGAGCCTCCACTGTCTGACAAACACCGGCCCATGAGTCACACGTCTGCAGCGGCCATGTGACTCCTCGAATAATGGATTAATCTGCATTTCCAATAACCTGACCCTGTGTGTGTGTGTGTGTGTGTGTGTGTGTGTGTGTGTGTGTGAGCGGCAAGTACCTACATGTAAGATGTGAAAACGTGTTGATGTAATCAGAAATCAAAATTTGGTCGAGCGATTCAAGCTGATGGGAACAAAAAAACGACAACAGAGACAAACGTCCTGCAGAACCGTTTGATGACGCTGAAAAGACTAGATGTCCCCTGAACGCCTCACATGAGGGTTATCAGTAGCAGCTACAATTTACATGTTCCCTGAACGCCTCACATGCAGACCACATCTTCTCTGAACACCTCACATGCAGACTAGATGTCCCCTGAACGCCTCACATTTAAAGGGGTTTATAGCTGTCATTGCAAAATGGGCCAATATGAGGGGCCATCAGGGGCCCCTTTTTCCCTTGGGGGCCCCAGACATTTGGTGCGCCTCTGCTCACAGATACGGTAAATTAGCACTAATGACGTCATCAGCCAGTGGGAGCGCTCGTCACACATGTAGGTTCCGCCCCCTGCATCACTGCCTCGTTCTGATTGGTCCAGCAGGAGTTTCCTTTGACTCTTTCACAGCGGCTCTCAGCTCCTCAGCATGATCTTCACTTCCTGACATTTTCCTGTGAAAAGCTTCACTGCTTTGTAGAGTTAATGTCTTTGTCAAGTTAATATTAACAAGTGTGTGGAAGCAAGTGTGTGTGTGTGTGTGTGTGTTTGTCAGTGTGTGTGTGTGTGTGTGTGTGTTTATCAGTGTGTGTGTGTGTCTGTGTTTGGTGTTTGCGCTGCGGGGAACTTTGTCATCATCTTAATTGTCTTTGCTGTAGAACAGATCAGAGCAGAAACAGAAAAGAGTTGGAAGTAAACATCGAACACTTAATTAGCCGGGAGAGAAGCTGCTTTGCACATGAAAAGCTTCGGCAGTGAACACACAGCGAGATCAGACAGAGCACACATGTACGCACATAAACACAGATACATGTAAACAAGACAGTGAACATCTGTTCCATTAGACTGAAATCTAAAGACTGAGATTCATATTTGGAGAGATGAAGGTTTCCCAGCATTCACACAGTCACACGTGTGAAGCCTGAGGACAGATCCAACATACTGCCCAGGTTTTCTTCTTCTGTCCCCCCTCTGACCCAGTCAGGTTTAAAGTCCATCCATCCATTTTCCATAGTTTAACCAGGTGTAGTTCACAGTGGCAGCAGGATAAGCTGCTCCCTCTGCGGCGTCCCGAGGCCAAATGGGAAATATAATCCCTCCTGCATGTTCTCCGTCCACACAGACGTGTCCAGAATACATGGAGACGGAGGCGTCCAGGACTTCTGTTCATCCTGGCACCTCATTTGTCCTTTAAGGAGTCTCAGTCAGTTTTAGTCATATTAAAGTCATTTGATTAATGAAGCTGATTCGAATAAAAGAGTATAAACATGTTCAGTCTCGCTCTGCTGTGCGGGTGCATGATTTAAAACAGAAGAAGAAGAAGAAGAAGAAGGGGAAGTCGACAGAACTGCCAGGAATCACGGGGATTACATCTCTGCGTTTGTTTTTACTCCTTTTTAAAATGAGGGATTTAAATGTGGTTTTACACTGATGCTTCGCTCTGGAGAAGAAAGAGGAGACGAGGATAAAGAGATCACAGGATTCACAACTTCATCATATGTTGAACTTTAGCAGCAGATGTTTCTTTAATGCATTTTTCAAACATAGCCAGAGTTCTTTAATCGTTACATGTGGCGCGCCGAAGGCAAACAGCTCCGTCCTCTTTCACTGGAATCGTTTGTTTGTTTCCTTCTGGTTTGGTTTATTTCTCTTTACTTTTTCTTCAGTGGGACAAAGATCTTAACAAAAGCACTTCTCCAAAACAGAGACGCACACAGACACAGTGAGACGCGACTAGAAGAATTAAAGTAAAAGAAATATGTTTTTACTTGTTGGAAATAGAGTCATGAGTCACTCGCTGCGTCTCTCCTCAGAGGCTCCGTCACTGTCAACAACAATAATAAAACACTGTGCAACCTGTAATAAGCCCACAGCATGTGTGCATGAACACTTCTAAAGAAATTATATAAGCTCCGAATACACTTTAAAAACATTACATGAGTTCAAGGCTTTATGCAGCACGTTCTGTATTTAATTAATTAACTTATTAATGACGACAATTAAACAGGAAACAAATATTATGATCTCAGCTTTCAGGCAAATATACAACGCAAGCACAGCTGCTGAGTTCATCACTGAAAATCAGAGGTGCACCATCAGGAGAGGCGTTCAGGGGAGATATAGTCTGCAAGTGAGGCGTTCAGGGGAGATATAGTCTGCATGTGAGGCGTTCAGGGGAGATATAGTCTGCATGTGAGGCGTTCAGGGGAGATATAGTCTGCATGTGAGGCGTTCAGGGGAGATATAGTCTGCAAGTGAGGCGTTCAGGGGAGATATAGTCTGCACGTGAGGCGTTCAAGGAACATCTAGTCTGCATGTGAGGCGTTCAAGGAGCATCTAGTCTGCATGTGAGGCGTTCAAGGAACATATAAAGTGTAGCTGCGACTGATAACCTATATGTGAGGCGTTCAGGGGAGATCTAGTCTGCGTGTGAGTTGTTCAAGGAACATTTGGTCTACATGTGAGGCGTTCAGGAAACGTGTCAATTGTAGCATCTACTGATATCCTGCATGTGAGGTGTTCAAGAAACATGTAATTTGTAGCTGCTACTAATAGCAGGGGGGATGGCTGTGATTAAAATAAAGATGATATTATTGGAACAGAAGAGAAGTGAAGTAAGAACATGGCCGTGTGACTGCAGCAGCATTAAACACACACACACACACACACACACACACACACACACACAGGTGATTAAACAGCGTTTAGACGGCTGCAGTTTCGAGGACGTATGAGATGAGCTTGTGTCTGCAGTGGACTTGGACAGGAAAGTGAGTTTTCTCCCCTGAGACCGAAGCAAATGTGCTGGATCCAAGTTACAGCGCGCCAAAGCAGTGTGTCATCATAAGCCCTAATTATTCAACGTTAATTATACACTGCTCTCAGGAATCAGGAGAAAAGTTTGCCCGAGTGAACAAGCCACAACTATCAAAAGCCAGATATGAGAACGTTTTTATTCCACTACTGTCTTTACAATGTCAGACTAAAGGGACAGTTCACCCCCCCCATCCCCCCGCCCCCCCACGCCCCGCTCTTATTTTGACATTTTCCTTCCACATCTCGACCTTCTGCCCTGTTGTCTCACATCTGGCCAGCAGAGCCTGATAACAGCTCTGCCCTTTAGTTTGCATCTGTTTCATTTTGTTCTGTCTGGTCATGCAAGAGGAGGAGGAGGAGGAGGAGGACGAGGAGGAAGGCTGCCTCTACTCGTTTTTGTTCAGGCTGCTTTGTGCGACGCTCAAAAGGAGGAAAAATCTCCTCCATCTCCTGCAGTTGAGCACAAACTGGCTATTTTTCTCTTTTCTCCCTCTGCCCACATCCCTTCTTCATCCTCTTCTTCTATCAGGAGAGGAATTAGAGGTTATTTTGCTCGGGGCGGTCAACTGCCTCATCAAGGCGACCAAGAAGAAGAAGAAGAAGAAGAAGAAGCAGCAGCGTCTGAGGAGTCGGTCACTGTTGTTACACCCAGTTACACCCGCCCGACTCCTCAGGGTGAAGTGGGAGCTCAGATTATGGAGACCTGAGTCCAGAGCCCGTCAGCTCGTCTTTATCTGCGATGAAAACAGACTCCAGAGCGACACGACGGCCATGTTTGATCTATTTAACCTCCTCTGCCTCTGTCGTCTGTTTGATGTCACTTCATCTCTGATGTTGATTCATCCGTTCCTTAATCATTTCATCATGTAATCACTTTATAGAAAACCGCCATGTTGCCCGCGGGGGACAGGAGAGGGACATGAGCCATCTGTCAGTCCAACACCATCCAGAGTCAGCCCCCCCCCCCGGATATTATATTAGCTTGAACAGAAGATGTTATTTTTCTCTATAAATGATGTTTGGAAAAGTCTGGATCGTCTTAATATTCAAGTTCACAATATCAGATATTTAGTTCTTGAACAGAGAAAGTACCAGAGTTGCATTATGGGTTGTTTGTAGCCTTAATGTTGTCACAGTCAACAGCGCTGGGTTCGTCCAGTTGAAGGACGCCGTCTATAGACCACCGAGGTCGATTCGAAATGAGACGCTCTGGTTTACGGAGCATTTTTCGTTTTGCGTCACCACCTGTTCCCGCCCTTACTGTTGCGTTACAAAGCACAGGTCCTGTCACCTAGCAACCAGGGACAACACAAAACTAAAACTTGAGGTTTTAAGACCCTTGTTTTTTTTCTGTTGTTGTTGAACTGAGCTGAAACACATCATTTGCATTTAAAAGTGCGATGCTCAGGTTCTCTGTTGGCGCGTTATTTGCTGCCATGATATTTCCATTAATGCCGTGCAATGAATCTTGGGACAGGTTGGGCCGTGAAGGATCCACCGACTGGAGCCTTTCGTTGCCCAGGAAAAGAGAGCTGTCTTTGAAGGAGCCTTTGAAATGGGACAGGTCGTTTCGGTTAATGACCACGCCCCCACGACTCACTAGTGATTTGAGACCTTATAAGTTGAGTTATCCTCAATAAACTCTCTCTGTTCCGCTCCTGAATGAGTCGGCCACAGCGCTGCCACGGAGGAAATGAATTTCATGAGTGAAAACGACGTTACTCTCCTCTCTTCTGTCACACACGATGAGTTCACAAACAACCTGAAGGTTGAACTTCACTCCCTCGCTTCTCTGCTGCCGGTGAACTGAGCTCGGGCTGCGGAGGCCTGCAGCAGGTCTCTGGACAGGTTTGTTCAGGACCGAGACATTTTTAGCGATAAGGCCTGTTTGTGTGTGTGTGTGTGTGTGTGTGAGTGTGTGTGTGTAGATCCCAGCTGTTCTTGCAGGGCGTGTGGTTCCTGTTTCAGTCAGCGCCACAGAGCCCGAGGAGGTGAAAGAACAAACAGCTCTGCTGTAATGACTTCTGCTCTGTTTTCATCTGTTTCTTAATGAGGCCCTTCACTGCATGAATCACTCACTTTACTGAAGAGTAAAACAATGAACCTGGAAAACTACAGAAATGTAATCAGAGAAGAAGGAGGGAGAACAGAGAAGAAGGAAAAACTTCAGCCACAAGTGTTCCCTGAACGCCTCAGTGAGGTTTACTGTCGTCTGAAATCACTTCAGGATCACATCAAACAAAGTTCACTGATTGTGCTTCGTCTGAACAGCGATTTTTCTTCTTTTTGCTTTTCACCCAGATTTCTCCCGCCGCTCTGGGATTCAGACTCCGCCGCTGCACCTCCCACTTCAGATCCTGCTCCCAGAACCAAATCCTGAGCAAATCCCCTCCCTTCATCCAGCTGCTCCACTTTACGCTCTGTGGCGAAGCTCCCTCCTGTTGCACGAGACGCAGGAGAACCGTCACCATTCTGTATTTGGTCGTATTTCCTCCGGTGACATCACCGAGCTCCAGTGTAAAGGTCGACCGTTCGTGGGGCGGTGGAGAGAAAACCGTCACCTGTGCTGTAACAGCCTCCGCTCTTCAGCCTCCATCTTTAACAGGCCTGGGTTTGTGCACAGAGACACTGTCTAAAATATCACCAAACAATTAATCAATAATTAATCAGTACATTCATTTATTGATTGCGGGGCTGTTGGGTTAGATGACGTTTGTTTTAGCCGTGAGGTGAAACTGACCAATAACCCTCTGTGTCTCCTGCAACAGCTACTGCGGCGGGCGTACCAGGCGTTGGTTGTCATGGTTACAATAATAACCACGCGGATTGTACTGACCATAGTATACCTACCTTTGTCGCCACTGGTTACTATAATAACCGTCACGCCTCCGTTAGCGTTAGGAAGAGATCGTGATTTGGGTTAAAATAACATTAGGTGATCTCTGTTGTCATGGTTACAATAACGACTGCTGGTTTCACATGGGAATCGAACACGCCGCTCTCCTGTGTCACGTTCATCCATCCACCACCACCTCGTCCTCCTGACGTAATTGACGACCACTAGATGTCGCCTAGCAACAAAACGTAACTATGATGTCATAACAACCTGCTGCACAGACGACCTGTGGGACGGTTTCAAAAGACTCAGGTGTTGTAGCTGTTTTATTTCTGCCTCTGTGTATTTTTATATTTCTATTTTCTTTTAGTTTTATTTTCTACAAATAAAGATTTTCTTCAGGTCACAGACGGTGGGAGTTACAGGAGGACTGCGTCTTTGTTGTCTCGGAGATGTGTGAAGTTGGAAGGATTTACCGCCTCCTTAGCAACCGCTTCCTCATCAAGGTGAATCGATCTGCATCGTTTAACTCCAGAGCAATATGTCAATATATATAGATCAGACTCAAGTGTACTGGCATGCGGGGGAAAAGAGAAAGTCCAAAGAAGACGACGTCACAGTCACTTAAAAACAGATGAGGAGAGTAAATGGAGAACAGATTTCTTGTTTTTGGCTTTAGAGAGATCATTTGTTTGTGAATAACATAAAAAAGGATTTAACGGGAGGACGTGAAGGAAGTGGATTTAAGTCGCGGATGCATCACAGAGGAATCCGCAGAAGAAACAAAGACTAATCTGTTAAGTAAATCTCCTCCTGCACAGCTGCATGTCCAAAGAAAGAGGACAAAACCCGAGGGCTTTGAAACAGGAGCGTTTGTTTTTGTTGTGTCATACGCCCTCTGAGAGGAGGAGGAGGAGGAGGAGGAGGAGCAGTGATGGAGGATGGATGGATGGATGGCTGGTGGGGTTAAAGTCTTCAAAGTAAGAGGGAGGAAGGACACTAACCGGCCGACAGACATCAGAACCTCAGAGGGGGGAGAGGGGGGAGAGGCGGGAGGATCTGAACCCAAAATTCACAGAAAATCAATACGACATGAAGCTTCTGTGCCTCAGAGGCTGAAGGACTGAAGGACTGAAGCAGAGCTGGCAGACCGAGGACTCGGCAAGCGTCCACTGGAAGACTCTGTTCCCATAGGTCCTCTGTTTTTCACTGTTGCCTCTAGTGAAGGCGCTGATTACTGAGCAACTGAATTACAAAAGCCCCGTCCTGAGTGGAACTGGGGGTGGGGGTGGGGGTGGGGGTGGGGGGGGGGGCAAACTGCTCCCATTGAGGAGGCTGATTCAGTAAAGAGGAAGTAAGAGAAGCAGAATCTCCCGCTCTGGGTTCACTCAGTCCCTGCAGTCGTCTATTTATTTCACACTGGCAGCAGTAATCTGACGGCAGAGCAAGACACAGAAAATAGGATTGAAGAATTAAGACTAAGAATAATTAAGAACACGATAATCCCTTTTTTAAAGGGCTAAGAATAACATGATCGGAGCATCTAGATCGTTCGCCGCAGTGATCAGATCACATGTGCATAATCGCAGAGGTCCCCAGTCGCACTCAAACCAGCACTGACTGATGTTTTCCCTTTAACACAGAAAAACCAGAAGCTTGATCTCTGGTTCCCGTAGAGATTCTTCTAGACAAATGATGTGGATGTATCTATGTGTCCTAATTCTACAACAATATTAGCATTAATTATTATTATTCATTATAATAATGATGGATGAGAATGTGCTGAGCAGCTCAGAGGCTTCTGGCAGCTGCCGGAGACTCTTAAGGTGGAATGTTTTCTTGAGTGTTACTTGATGCTTGATTGACATTTGGAAATCAATCGATACACCTTAAATGTCAATATGACAACTCTGACCGTTTCATTTGTTTTTATCGGCTCTCTTCATGACGGACTCTTTAGTGATGATCGGATCTCCAAGCGTTTTAAATGGATTACATGAACTGTAGATATTTTATTTCATCGGGAGAATAAAAACAGAGTGGAGCGTCGTTCCGGCAGCTCTACATCTTTGCTTCTGTTGCAGCGTTACAAAACTATTTAACCCTTCATGGTGCAGAGCATCAGGGGAATCGCCTCACACGGTCTTTAACAGTGATGTTTGTTGGTAAATGTGAGACGTTCATGTCGCACAGCGTCACAACACGCATCAACACCAGAAACAAGGAAGTGAGTTTGGTGACGTACATCAAGGTTTTGCGGAGGGAGTGGTCCGATTGGTTCAACTCGAGGGAAAAATTGTGGTTATTGGACAAAAAATGTGAAGAGATTGGTTGAATTTGCGTTAATTGTTCCAACATTGCCACTTTCTGGAGGGACGGAGTTCCCTGTTTAATATTCAAGTTTGCCAATTAACTAAGTTTCTCTGAAGGATTCTGTCAGTTCTTTGGATCCAAACATTTTCACACTGCAGTAACTTTACACAGATTATTTCTGCCGCTCTGATTTGCCAGTAAGTGCCACAAATGTGATAAATTGCCAGAATCATCTCAACATTACCAGCTAAATCTGCCGTATGGTGACGAGGTCAGAGTCTAACTCACCTTAAAACGAGATTTCAAAGTGCCGTCAATCTCCTTGGGGAAAATGAACGTCTCTGCATTTTCTTCAAAGAAATGTCCAAAATTATGCAGGAGCCATCTGTTAAAAGACGCAATGACCATCATTTTCTATATATATATTTTTTGATGATAGATAATTAAATCAAGGCCCTTAACTTTACAACTTCAACTATCATGGGTGCAAGTTCCAGTCATGTGAAACCCTTCAGTTATTCAAGCTGTTGGAAGCGCTGAGAGCAGCGTCAGGAGGATCGTGCGAGGTGAGGAAGCGCCTCAGTCTGTCGAGTTTATTATGACAGCTCATCTCCGGAGGATGGAAGAAGAAAACAAGGCGCAGACGAGGAGACACACAATTAAAACTTCACAGCGAGGAAAAAGGTTATTTGCCTTTCATGTATAATAGACATGAAACAAGCTCCGTCCACAGTGTCCACGCAGCCCCGCTGACGACTTAATCCCAAATTTCCCAGGACACTCGATATATTTGTTTTAGCCTAATAGATTTGTTAAAGTCGAACAGGATTTCCAAATCATTACTGGGGCTCCCGCCAAAGTGGGCAGACAGGACAAACACATCATCCACAACCTTTCATCGTTTGGCCGGTAAACTGATAAATATCTGCTGTGTGGGAAACAGCAACTCAGCTCAGATATATGACGACACATCTACAGGGAAAAGAGAATCACCCTGGAAGCTTCAGCAAAAAAATGACACTCATTATGAAGTGATGAAAAACTCATAGCTGGTGTCTGTGGTCCTTGTTGGACAAGATGTGTTCAAGCTTCTACAGCCATGCTAGCAGCTCCGTGAGGGGCTTCATGATAATGCTAACATGCTGATGTTTAGCAGGTATTAGCGTGTTGTTAGCATCAAATACAAAGAACACCTGAAGTTTTCCATCCAAAAGATTTTGTGAAATTTCGGTCTGGAACAAAGTGAATCGTGTCTCCTGTTGTTTCTACTAAAACTACGGGAAACAGGATTTAAAGTTCAGCCAATCAGAAGAGAGGAGGCTCTGAGCCTCTCCTCTGATTGGCTGACTGTTTTCTGACTGATCCAATATAAATATAGCAGATTTCAGGTAAAAACACTCAGAGAAACCAAATCCTGCAAGGTTTGGATGGTGGGTCCAGGTGGGCGGGGCTTGGTGACTGCTTTGTTGTGACATCACAAAGTTCCAGAAGTCCTGACGGCTGGTTTTAAGGCTCAGTTTCTGAATACAGGCTGTGTGCATTTCTCTGTGGACTGAGGCTTTGATACTTTCACAGTATTAATATAGAAGCTAGAGCTGATCTATAATCACACTACACATGGACAGAGACCTGCAGAATGGATGCAGCTTTAATGGGTTTTAGTCCAGGTGTCCTGCAGCCATTTTTCTAGAAGATAAATGGTCCATCGGAGACGCCTCACTAATGAATTAAAAAGATAAAAAGACAAAGTGTTGTGCTGGAGGAGGATTTATCGCAACCTGGCAACCTAAAGGTTGTTATTATTAATGGAGTAGAACTTTTCTAGAAAGCATTAGTAAATATTTCATCAGTATCAGTTGCTTGTCTTACTGTTGGTTCAACACAATCCATCATAGTTATAATATTATCGTGTCATTAATCATCTCACCCAGTCTCATGTATAACAACAGTGATCACCTGTGACCTCATTAATGACCCCATTGATAATCCAATCTTCACAAACACAAAACTAATCCACGACCTCATTAATAACCAGCCACAGCCCCGTTTCTCCATCTCACCCGTGATCTTCTCTTTTGCTTCAATAATAACCCCGTCCACCCTTCGCCCCGACCCCCCTCTCTGTGATATCATTGTTCTGCCCTCTCCCAGTCGCCGAATGAATCAGTGTAACAACAACCAGGAAGTAATTGCAGCGTGTGTTTATGTTTGGCGCCGGTGCCGCTAATGAGTTCTTTTGTCTCCTCATTAAAGACGGGGGGAAGGCGAGTCATAAGCGCTGGGGGTCGTTCTTTTCGGAGGCGCTCTTCCTTGCTGACTAATTTACCGCGCTCGTCCTCATGCAAATGAATTTGCTACTTACGGCTTAAAGCTTCTTATGAGAGCAGCGGCGCGTGGCATTTACAGAGACACAGAGGGAAGCCAGGATCAGCTGGAAATGGGCAACAGTGACGGACGGTGGAAGGTGTGTGTGTGTGACAGGGTTATCAGAGGCTGTGTGTGTGTGTGTGTGTGTGTGTGTGTGTGTGGGGGGGGGGGGCAGTGACAGACAGATAAACAGAGAAAATGAGGGACAGCAGAGGAGGGAGGCGACTTCCTGAAGCTCACAGAGCGAAGCATAAATCAGCAGCCACCTGAATGACAGCGGCGTTCAGATACAGAGCGGAGGGCTGAGCCCCCCCGTATTCATACCTCCAAGATTTATTACCCTGGGGAGGGCGGCGTCAGCTGGTCGAGCCAGGTCCACACTGAAACACTGTCTATCTCAACTTCCGTGAAATTTCATACCGACATTCATGTTCCCCAGAGGACGAGCGCTGCTGGCGATCTCCTGGCTCCTCCCCCTCGCTTCAACACGCGAGGTTCAGACTGAAATATCTTTCCGAATGTTACATGGAGTGACAGACGCTGAAGTTAGTGAAAGTTCTCACTCACTGTGTCCAGCTAAACGTGACTGTTAGCTTGATGTTAGCGTTTAAGTCAAAGCGGAGCAGTTAGCGGAGCCGCGGCTCAGAGGTCGGTGAGTAATCTGGTATTAGAACATAATCAAAGGCTAATTTAAGAAACTGATTGACGAAAATTGATCTGAACATTTTAGTGAAGTAAATATATTATCAGGTTCAATATCAGTTTGTGGAAAGTTAATAAAACTTTAAGATATTCCTTTACTAGTCCCACACTAGGAAAAATAACTGCCACTAACAAATACTTAGAAAGAGAGAATAGAAAATAATAGAATATAAACAATAGAGCAAATAACAACAATAAAGCAAAAAAGCAGCTTATGAGGTATCACCTCTGTTAGCTGAGCGCAAAGCATCTTGGGAGTATCTTACTGAGCTGATGACTCCACCAGGAGAGTTTCACCTCCATCAAAACAGATCAACCAAACCTCATATCGACCTTTAGACTGTGGGAACGCCAGTCGTGTGTGAGTGTGTGTAACAGCGTGTCACACTGTGTGAGATGAGACTTACACAATCTACAACATCAGTGTGAAGCTGTCAGATCGTGGTGAATAGCGGCGCTTCAATGTCAATAGAGAAAGTATAGAGGAGGAGAGACACGTCATCATCCATCTGTGCCGCTCTGATGAACTCCCACAAACCCCTTTTTCATTTCACCTCCACGGTTTTTCCCCCTAAACTTCTTCCAGAAGGGGGCACCTGGGAAATATTGTTCTTTCATTGTTTTATTTCATTCCTAAATCTCTGACACTCTTGACGTTTTCTTCCGCTCACTGTCTTTAGTCTCCAAAGCGGGACACTGGCTGCCGGAGGACGTGTCTCACAGTGAGGACCGGAGATTTCACCACGTTCCTCTCAGGACTGTCAACTCTCAGTCCCGCAGTGTAAAAGCTCCAGGTATGAGGCAGCCGGAGAATTATAGTCAAAACGCTTTAGACATTGCAAAACAAAAAATGGAAAATGTTTCGATAATAAACGACAAAATGAACCTTCATCTAATTTTCTTGTGAAATCATCTTTTTCAGTTTCATGTAGATCTTTTTTAATATAACTCGGAAAATTGAGATTTCCACACAGGTATTTCTTTTTCCCGATTTCCATTTATAATAATCACGTCATTTGTTCCTCTGTTTCTAAATGGAAACGAGCTTTTTCCCCGATTTTGGTTTTCTCATTTCAAAACGGAAATTTGTTGGGCGCCAAGTATGCGGACTGTAAAGGCTGTTGCAGATGTTACAGATGTTACAGACGACGTGTCGAATCTAAATCCGATACCCGAGTGCAAAGGTTCCTCCTTAACTTTCTGAATTCACCTCGTGTAGGTTTAAATAAAGTTTCATCAAATAATAGTAGCGTGACGTGTGAGTGAAGGCAACTTGGAGGTGAAATACACTCCACACACAGGTGGTCCCAACAGGAAGTGCCTGCCCCCGCCCCCCCAACAGGTGAATCCGGCCCTGTTCTATCTCTGTGTAAGATGGAGATGTTTTCCGTCTTTATTTAATTGCTTTCTGTTTTATTTCCACACACAGCGGGCTCCAAAAGTCGGAGATCACGTTTCCAATCAGACGCCGCCTCAGACCTTTTTGGACCCGGCTGAACATTTGCATCGAAGTTAGTTTTAAAGCTGCTGATACAGCAGCTGCATTATTGTCCTGAAGGGCTCCTTTCAGTTCATCCCTGTACAGACGTTCATAAAACACATCACTGTCAACAACCCTCCACACCTCCATCACTGCTGCTCTCCTTCTGTCCTGCAGCTCCGTCACACACTCATGCATCAGACCTGAAGTGCCACAGATCTAAACCACAGAGTCAATTCAATGAAGCCCGATATCAGTGTCGCTCGGTGCTTACCGTAGAGGATGGTCACCATGGAGACCGGCATGACCAGGATGCCCAGGAGCATGTCAGCGACCGCCAGTGACATCAGGAAATAGTTGGTGGCGTTCTGCAGCTTCTTCTCCAGGGAGACCGCCAGGATCACCAGGATGTTGCCCATGACCGTGACGGCGATGACAACTAGGATCAGCAGCGCCGCCCAGTTCTTCTCCGCCGCCATCTCTTGGGGCGGACACTGAGACTCGTAAATCCTGCCGGCCCCCTCCTCGCCGGCGTCACGGAAAGACCAGTTCCCCAGCTGCGCGTCGATGCCATTGCGGAGCGCGTCGTTTCCTTGACACCCCGAGTTTGTCCCGTTATTGACCCGTAGGGCGCTTTCCTCAAGTCCACGTGGAGGCCAGGGGTTGGCCTCCGGAGCGGCGGCGGCGGCTCTGACGACATTAGTGATCAACTCCGACACGTTGCCGCCGCGCAGGTTCATGGCGTCAGCTCGGTGGACGCACAAACGCCTCAGGAGCGCTGCCTGGGAAAACGGGTCAGAGTAAAACAAGAGCGAGGAAAAGTCTGGTCATGGTTGAGTCGCTCTCCCGCTCGGCTGTCCAGGTGAATCACTCGAGTAACGGATCGTAACGCGATACGTCCCATCTCTCGTTCACTCCATCGTCTCGGAAGGAAACCTCTCCGGCCTTGAACTGTCTGTGAGAGGATCAACAGATGATCTTTTCCGCGCGAGGACACAAACTGACACGTTGCTGAATTAGGTGCAACAAAAAGAGCAGCTGTTCAGTCTCAGAGGACGCCGTCACCGTGTGTGCAGCGTCGGACAAAAAACACAACAGGAACAAGTGATCCGGTTTGTCTCCGGGTGAAATATTCCAAACCAAACCTTGGACTGATTTTAACTCACGTCTTCAGTCACTTCAGAAAATAAAAATCAAATTTCATCCTCGAAGTCCGGGATGTTACGGATCATCATCATCATCATCATCTGTCGCTTCAGACAGAGAAACCGTGACCTCCGGTCTTTGAGTTTCCTGATGCAAACACACAAGAACATTCAGCTTCTGTCACTTTGCTGCAGATTGTCACGAGGAGTTCAGAGGTATCGTGTGAAGGTGGGATTCCCCTCTGAACTACATACCTGCACACATGTAACTACGGTGTGTGTGTGTGTGTGTGCGTCTTTCATGGACGTGTGTGAAAACCCTTGTTGTCTTGTCTGAGCTCGTCCCTGCACCTGTGAGAGTGCGACGGCAGCAGATAGAGATGGATGATGAACATGATGATATCTGACATGTGCATGTATGTGTGTGTGTGTGTGTGTGTGTGTGTGTGTTACCCTAACTTTCCCTTCTCTCTTTTTCATTCATTCACACACACACACACACACACACACACACACACACACTCACTCACTCACTCACGTCAGTTTGGTCCAGACTCTTAATAGAAACATTCCTGTGTCCAAAAACAGTGTCAGCCTCCAGAGATCTTTTATACTCCTTTATAATTGTCCCTCCTCCGGTTGCGTAATCCCCGCGGTGGAAACCGTCAGTCACTCTCCAAATCCTCCTTAAAATCACCTCAGGATTCCTTCAGCTCCATAAATCTGCAGTTTATAAAACCTTCATCTTTTCCTCCGGGGGTATTTCCACGTCTCTTACTCTGTGTCACTTTCCCAAAAGAGAGAGAAATTATAAAAAACAGGAGGAGGAAGAAGAAGAAGAAGAAGAAGAGGAGGGAAATCTCTGAAGAGGTTTCATGTGGTGTTCAGGTGTCGGTAAGTTGGTGAGTTTCCTTCAGTGATGATCAGGAGCTGAATGCAGCCTCCCTCTCTCTCTCTGCAGCTTTCTCACTGGGATCCCCTGTGCTCTATCTCTCTCTCTCTCTCTTTACTCAGGGTCTCTCTCCCTCGTACCGTATTGGTTCGCTCTCTCTCTTTAAGCATCTCTCTCTCTCTCCTTTTGCTGAGTCCTGTTCTCTCTGGTTTCTCTCTCTGAACCTTCCTGTGTCTTTGCTGCCTCTCTCTCCCTCCAGTCAAGTTTCCATCCAAAATGTAGGAACAAATCTTGGATCAAATTCTCCAGTGAAAACTCAAAAGATGCAAATCTGACGTTAATGTTTTGTTCTTGTATTAGTGTGAGGAAGGTTCCAGCGTCCTCCTCCTCACTGCTCCGCACAGATCTGATTGTTTTCACCTGATGTTAAAAATATTTCTACGTCGACCCTAACGTCGGCCAACGTCGACATCTTCAGAAAAAACATCTGTAATCAGCCTCTGTCCTCTACCTGCTCAGTCAGAGAGCAGCCGGTGAACACAGTGGAGCATTTAGCAGCTGCGCAGCCAGATGTTTCCCTCAGGAGGTGGTGGAGACCAAACACAGAGCTCAAAGAAAACCATGGGCAACGTCACCCGTCGTCCTCTCTGTAAAACACTCGTACGACCCCGCTGCGTCAGGGAACGCCACGGAATTCCTGCCAAACGCCACAACACGTGAATCACCGCGTGGATCTGTAACACGTAACTACATAAGTTCAACATATAAACTGAATAATTACGTCAGTGTTGTGTTTATTTTTCCCTCTGCTGCCCCCAAGTGGCCAAAAAGAAAAACCCTGTTATTGCAGCTTTAGTCGAGCTCAGCGTTCAGCTCACAGAGGTTCAAATGAACAATTTTGAATTTGAACTCGCAGTTTAAAAAATAAAAGAGCTTCTCTGTTGGTCGCCTCAGAGGGAGTTCATCTGTAGGAGAAAGGATCAAAATCAAAGCGTCGCAGTGGGTTTCAGTCTACACTACCAAAGCGATGTTTAAATTTTCACCACAAACCAACACACTGGCGCTCTCGTGTTAAACGCGCCTCGCTTCACAGCTGCAGCTCGCAGATAAACTGCTGCCGTCTAACTGTATTAATTCTGCAGAACCGAGCTCGGCCTCTGATGCTGAGATAGGAGATCAGAGCGCTGACACGGGGCCCAGGTCTGAGTCCAGACGCTCAGCTGATGGCGGTGCTGTCTCACTGATAATGGCTGCGAGGCGCTGGAGCAGCTCAGATAACTCTGGGCAAACCTCTCTCCTCCTCTGTGTTATAATCGTTTTAGCTTCAGATTTGAGATCAAACCTTTTTTCTTTTTTTTTTTTTGGACACTTCATCAGTCGTGTTCTTTTCTCCAGAAACAGCATCTCCACCACTGATGCTGCCAAACACAGCAGCTCGACTGTTCACTGCTCCGCCGCCCTCATTTTCACAACTTCCTTTATTGGACTTCAACTGATTAAAGGTCAAAGGTCACTGTGACCTCGCAAAACATGTTTTTGGCCACAACTCACGAATTCATTCACCAAATTATGACACAATTGAACCCAAACATTTGTAAGGATAAAATGGGCATTTTATATCCAAAAGGTCAAAGGTCAACTTCCCTGTGACATCATAATGTTCTGCCAAAACACTTCTGGCCTTTATTCAACACTGTAACTCAGGACAGAGAGACTGTGAACACATTTCCTGTAAGTTGGCAGGTTGGCGGAGGGATACAGCCGTGAGGAGGTGATTCTAGTTTCTCTTGTAAGAGAAGAATATTCTCAGTTCTGTTCATTATTTTTATTTATAAACCCACTGTTTGCTGTTTGTTTGCAGTATAAAGGAGACATGTCTTCTTTATCTCCTCTCCCCATCAGCTTCAGTGACACAGAGGTTACACACGAAATCACACAAAGCAGCTTTCATTTTGTTTCCATGGTAATTTGAACATTAATGTACGTAATTGGTTTTTTTTGATCATTATAAATATAAAATCTAAATGACAAAATGTCTCTATGTAGCTGCTGAAGGAACTACACCAGGACCCAGAGTGCACCCTGTGGGTCTCCTCCGCCTCACCCCCCCCCCCCCCCCCCAGTCAGCGGGGTAATTACTGTCTCCCTCGTCCACTCTCCGTGTCTCAGAGTGTCTCTCACTTACCCAGTCTCGTTCAGACGGTCTGTCAGACTCTCTCCACCTCCGTCTCTCTCGCTCTGTTTCCGTTTTCTTATTTGTTTCCTGCCTGTTTGTGTTCGGCAGCAGCAGGAATTAAACCATTAAAGATCCTCTCACAACAACTTGACTCCCGGATCAATCAGCCCAGGCCTCGGCCACAGCTCTGTTTATACAATCTGACACTGGGCATGAAGCTCATTTTCTCCCCAGCTTTATTCACACACATCTGATCTGGGCTGTTTTATATAACAGTCACACCTGCTCCAGGCCTCAGGTATCAGTCACCTGTGAACAGATGGTGAAGAAAAGCAATAAAGCTTCATTTTCTAGGTCCATTACTTTTACATACGAACGAGGAATTCACACATTAAACCTTCAGAGAACCAGCAACTGTCAAACACACGACAAACGAGAGGCCGGGGACACACTCACTGCGTGACGTGTGTGTGACGTGTGCGTGGAGTGTGCGTGGCGTGTGTGTGGTGTGTGTGTGACGTGTGTGTGGCGTGTGTTGGCGTCTCGGCTATTTTTCATGTGACGCGTCTTCCAGCAAAAACAGACAAAGAAAAGACATTCATTTAACCACAACCAGACGAGTTTAAAGCGACACTTTTCACAGACGCTCTTCACAAACTGCTTCACAATCAAATGATGGAAATAAAATCAAAACAATTCAAATAAAAGCAAAAGCAAAACAAGCTGTTGTGTTTAATTTCTCCATGGTAACGGTGCCGACAGACCGTCCTCCAGGTCTGTGAGACTACGGCACGAACTGAATCCAGCTCCACAGAGATCCAGTTAAAAAGCTCCATGGTTGGTTTCCTGTGTTAATGTGACGAAGGTTTCAGCCTCCTCATCATCGCTCCACACGTCTGAGGTTTTCTTCTCTTCTCTGACACCAGTTACGTTTAAATGTTCACGTACGTCAGCGTTTACGCACTAATCTTTTTTATGTTTACACCGAAAATGCAACTAAAAATGGAAAAATGTAATGAAAACTAATAAATATATATATTTATATATAAAACCTGAGCATAGATAACATCAGACAGACTGGACTTCATGGGAATATAGAGGATTATAACTTCAAATAGACGCTGACTGTATATACTGGCAGTCTGGTGTATGGATGGGAAGATCATCATCCAAGAGATTGTAAAAGATAACCATCCAGGACACACACACACACACACACACACACACACACACACACACACACACACACACACACTGACCTGCCTTTGTAGCACTAAAAGAAGCAGGAAAAGATAAGAACAGGGGGATAAAGATAATTTGAGACTTAGCGGCAGATGAGCTGCAGAGATAAACACGGAGTCAGCAGGAGGGAGATAAAGAGGACGAGAGGCTGCGGCGGTTTGTCCGTTATCCTTCACACATAAACAAAATCCTCCAGACGAGGAAACACACACAGTCGTAATGCACTGAAGCTCAGATATCCTTGAGACAGGTGTGTTTACAGGGCGGAGGGCTGAGGCAGGTGAGATAAGGGAAAAGCAGACGTCATGTACGACACCGAAACAAGTTGTTTGTCTGAAGCGTCGCTCTCTCACTGGGATCAGATCTTCAGCATGAACACATGAACTTCTGGGAAACTGAACACTGCGTCTCATGTTTGTTGAAAAGCTGACATTTTGCAGATATTAGTCCCCCCCCACCCCCACTGATATATTGATGTCAGTGTTGTCATTAATATCCTCGTTAGTCCGTTAGTGTCTGAGCCTCTGGGCTCTAAAAGCTGTTGATGAGGTTTTAATAATAGCATGAAAACCGTTGAATTAAAGCTGCTCCATGTTTTTCATTTTCAGCGCAGACTCGTTTAGAACTGGTCAAATTAACGGTGCTACTTAAGGATATTTAGCGGGAACACTGTGGTGATGGTGCTGAGTCAGTCAGACAGTTGTGTTGTTACTGACAGTCACTGTGGCCCTGAGAGCTGGACACACTGCAGCTGATGCTGTAATGTCTGAATCAGATAAACCAAACACACGTACATTTAGCTCTACATGTCTCCATGATATCTGCAGGCACAAAGCATTGAACGACACAGCCAGGTTCATCGCTATGGAAACACTTCCGCTGACGTCTCTGCAGTAAGTTTCTGTATTTGCATGTGTTTTGTCTGTCGCGGTGCGTTGTGTAACATACGTCTTCAAAACGACAGATAGACCTGCAAAACTTTGTGCGTCTGATTGGCTGTTTTCTGCTAGAAAACAGCATTTAAAGCTCCATATTTTCTTCTTCTTCTGTGTTTTATTTGAAGTGTTGATCCATCAGAAGATATATTTGTGGTTTTAAGAACCAAAAACCATCTCAGTGTAGTTTTACATCTCCTCTCTCAGGCTTCTCTCTGCAGCTCTAGTAACAACAGGTCGGTGAGCCAATCAGAAGAGAGGAGGCTCTGAGCCTCTCTTCTGATTGGCTGACTGTTTTCTGAGTGATCCAATAAAAATATAGCAGATTTCAGGTAAAAACACTCAGCGAAACCAAATCCTGCAAGGTTTGGATGGTGGGTCCAGGTGGGCGGGGCTTGGTGACTGCTTTGTTGTGACATCACAAAGTTCCAGAAGTCCTGACGGCTGGTTTTAAGGCTCAGTTTCTGAATACAGGCTGTGTGCATTTCTCTGTGGACTGAGGCTTTGATACTTTCACAGTATTAATATAGAAGCTAGAGCTGATCTATAATCACACTACACATGGACACAGACCTTCTATCTTAATTTCCACAGACCTGTAAAATAACAAGAGGCAACTCCATGATTTAATGAACTACCTTAAACCGTGTTTTTTAAAAATATATAATTAACACTTTCTCCATTTACCTTTTTTAAAAATAAACTTTTAGTTCACAGCCAAACTGCAGCTGATTCTTTAGAAAATGATGAGGAAAGTTTCCAGGAAATAAGCTGGAAAATACAGGACCTGTACTTTAAGCAAATTTACATTAAATTGGAGGGGGGAAAGAAAATCATATTAAAGTGTATTTATATCCACTCCTGTTATGTGAATATTAGGAGCTGGGCATGTTGAGATAAACAGCTGGTGGAGCTGATTCTCCAGTTGCTGCAGAAGAAGATGAAGTCATTAAAAGATTCAGTCAAAGCTCAAATGTACAAAAACAGTATTATAGGCAAGATAAACGTACTGTATATATTCATATATAAACCTTATTGCTGTGAGGCAGGTGCTTAAAGCCCGATAAGGCCTGATAAAGGCCACATCCTCTGGTGCTATCAGCAGGTGAAGTGTGATGAAATAATATTTATTCATCACTCCATCTGAAAAGTTCAACTCCCATGATTCATTTCTTGTAAAAAAGACATCGAACCAAAAACCCACAGACTTGAGGACCGGGTCACAGGAAGTGCTGAAATGCAGCTGATCTCCAGTTCCCTGATTTAGTCCTTTATTCACATCAACAACTGAAGCTTATAAACTTGAACAGGAGCTGAAGTATCTGGATCAAGTGGCTCATGGAAAATCAAACCTGTCAGATTTTTTCAGTGTCAGATTCTTGTTTAATCAACATTTAGATAAATAGAAGAATCAGGACTCAGGACTTTAATCTGGATCCACGTGTGTTCACACAGAGGGACTTTATGAAAAGTGTATTAACATTATTTCCTTCACGCTGCCGCCTCAAGTCTCAGCCAGTTAAAGCTGTCAGTCACCTGAAACCTCAGTGACGGGAACACACTCCTCTGAAGTGTGCTGAACACACACACACACACACACACACACACACACACACACTGTGTACTTTATGTGTGTGTTGGCACACATTTGCTCTGTGTTTGACCAGTTCGTACGTCTCGACCTGACGGAGGTTTGACGGAGGTTTCAGAGCAGTTTTGGTAAAACTGACCCGACGTTTTAATTTGACGTGCTGACGTGTTTTTTTTTTCATTGATACAGTTTCTGTTTTTATTGAAATGTTTTTCCTCTGCTGCTCAATAGGTGCAGTGTTTCTACCGGTTTTAATCACCGTCCAGTTTATTGTAATGAATTCTGCTGAAGGAGGAAACACACAACCTTCTTTACATTATCTGGACTCAGCCTGATTAATACATGGCATACTGTATGTGTGTGTGTGTGTGCATGTGTGTGTGTGTGTGTGTGTGCGCGTGTGTGTGTGTGTGTGTGAGGCAGAGAGCGGCGGAGCAGTATCCATGAGAAACTCACCCACAGAGACTTAAAACTAAGTTTTCTGGCTAATTAAAGTGCAGAAATGTGGCGTCGCTGCCAGTTCATGAGTCATTTGGACAAACTGCAGTAATAATACTTTGTTGGTATTTTAAAGTTCCTCCTGGTTTTCCCAAATAAAAAGTGAAAACAGATGGAAAACTGGGCCTGAAGCTCATCTCCTCTTACTTCCTGGTTGAGTAATCTGGATCGGGCCTTGAGCCCCGCCCACACCTGCTTGCTCCAGGTGGACAGGTGAGAGAGCAGAGAGTACATCAGAACAGTTAGCACAGTTAGCGTCTTTTATTCGTTTATGTTGTACTGTTGCCTGACACAGTGTTAGCGGTTGTGCTAATGATAACTCTCTCTCTCTCTCTCTCTCTCTCTCTGTACTGACATGTTTTCAGGTGTATTAAGCCCCGCCCCCCCCGTCCCCACAAGTTGACAGGATTGGTTCCTCAGGTCTCGGACGTATGAATCTGTTGTTATGAGACTGTCATTGGTTCACTGCAGGTCAAGGTGGAGACACTCACACGTCTTGTATTATATAAAAACATCATATGGACAAAAACCGTATTATCGTCTTTAACTGTTTGTGTGAAACTGTGGCGTTAAAGTTGTAATTAACTTCTTCTTTTAAAGTATATATTTATGTTTTTTTATGTCTTTAATTCTTAAATTGTTTCATTAGTTTAATGTTTTCTAGGTTACACGACCCTAAAAGATGTGATTGAAGTGCTTTGTGAACCTTGCTGATCTTGAACGCAGCCCAGTGTTTGTCCTCGCAGGTGCAGCTGTTTCCCGGCTGACTGAAAGGTCGGTCCTTTAAAAGCTGAGCTGAGTGAAGCTCTGATGAAGAGATGAAGCTCAGCAACTAAAGACCCTAATTAAATTATTAATACTTAAACACCCTGTTTGTCTGCTCGTGTTTATCCAGCTGTTCGTCTTTTGACCCACTCTTTGTTGCGTGTGTCACTTGTTTTCTGTTATTTTTGTGGATGTTTTGTGTTTATTTATTTATTCTAGTTTATTATAGTTAAAGTGTTTCTCCATCAGTACATTAATCCTCATCACGTCCCGCTCATTAAACATGACGTGGCTCCTCCAGCATCATGTGTCTTTGTCACTGATCAGTTCTTTATAAAGTTTTGAGCAGGGAGTTTAATTAAAGCAGAAATAAAATGGAGCAACTGAAGAGAAACACTCGAACTTTTTTATTGTTTCTCTCTGGTCCAGAGTGAAACTGGACTTTGTTTCTCTCCTCCTTCTTTAAACTGCACCATGTTTCATCATTATATTTGAGCCTAGGTGGTTTTATTGGGTGTAATTAGGCCGGCGTATTGATACGGTGTGTGCGTGGCCATTATTGAACCACAGTGAACACTGAATGAAACTTAATAAAGAATCAATGAGAAACGAATTAAAGTGAGTTAAGAATGAAAAGCAGCCTCCAAACAAAGGGGGAACTGTTTCAGTGATTATTCTCCTTTTGACTTTTGGAAATGTGACTCTTCAGTTTTACAAAAGACACAGACTGTGCCGATGTCGTCTGGGGAGTTAGTGAAACTCGGGGGGGGGGGGGGGGGGGCCACAGCGCAGGAGCTTTCCTCACAGACGTTTTCTTTCTGCCCAGAATGACTGAACGTTTGTCTGGAGCTAAACCAACATTTAACATTTAAATGCAATATTTCCCCAACATCAACCATGTTATAGCTGCAGTGCACAGGTGCTGTAAGGAATTGTTTTAACCAAGTCAAGGGGTTTTGCAGATAATGTCCGATATGAAAATCCTTTTATTAGTTAGTCTCACTTTAATTACTCATGTTATCACATGCATGTGTCTAAAGCTCAATTAAATCCAGCAGTAATTAATTAGTAATTAGAAAAAAGTTTCATCTATTCATCTTTTTAAATCCACAGACTGTGTCCGTCAAATTTATTAAGAGGCAGAAAAACTGAGACTCGAGGGTCGTCGGGCTTCACACCGTGTTGAAGTTATTTATCTGCAAAAATCAAAGCGTGATTCTACGTTTTACAGCATCGCTTCACCAAACTCACTTTTATATTTTAATGAATGAATCTGCCGCCGCTTCAGACTGAGCTCATCCACACATCCTGGTCCGTCGCCACAGAACCTGGACGCTTTGATCTCTTTACATCATGTTCATCAACGTCTGAGTTTTAAATGTTTCTCAGTGAAATAAGAAGCTGAGTGTTTCCTCTCTGATCACCAGGAGCAGAACCAGGAAGTACGAATCGAGCCACATTTCAAAATAAAGGGTAATTGGACAAATCCTGACAAACACACACACACACACACACACACACACACACACACACACACACACACACACACACACACAGATAGACTTGCTGAAAGGCTGTGATGCAGAAATCCTTCTTTGTAGCTGCTTCTCTTATGTAACAACTATACGAACATACTGTACACATTTGTGTGGGAGTCAGTCGCCCTCACTTCCCTGCAGGAGCAGCAGCTCACAGCTGTCACACATCTGTCAACCATCTCTCTGCCTCTCATTTAAATCCATACCTGTCGTGTGTTTTGAGCTGAAGTCTCGTCTTGTCCTGCTCACCTGCATCTTCGGAGGTGTGACTGCCGTCCAGCTGTGCACAGATGACAGCTCTGGTCTGTGATCAGTTCTGCACCACAGACTCAAACCTGATGTGTTGATGTGACTCATCCATCTGGCTCTTTGGTTAATAAGAGAAAAGTTATTGTCATGCTGCGTTCAAGATGACGGACTAATACAAAGCTGGATGGTAATGTTGGATAAAAAAGTTGAAAATAACGTTTGTATTTATTTTATACTTGTATGTTTACTTCCTGTAACTTTCCCACAGTTTACTGACTTTGAATTTCTGTTCTTTTCTTACATATAAATCTGTTTCCAGTGTAAAGGTCTGTGTCCATGTGTAGTGTGATTATAGATCAGCTCTAGCTTCTATATTAATACTGTGAAAGTATCAAAGCCTCAGTCCACAGAGAAATGCACACAGCCTGTATTCAGAAACTGAGCCTTAAAACCAGCCGTCAGGACTTCTGGAACTTTGTGATGTCACAACAAAGCAGTCACCAAGCCCCGCCCACCTGGACCCACCATCCAAACCTTGCAGGATTTGGTTTCTCTGAGTGTTTTTACCTGAAATCTGCTATATTTTTATTGGATCACTCAGAAAACAGTCAGCCAATCAGAAGAGAGGCTCAGAGCCTCCTCTCTTCTGATTGGCTCACTGACCTGTTGTTACTAGAGCTGCAGAGAGAAGCCTGAGAGAGGAGATGTAAAACTACACTGAGATGGTTTTTGGTTCTTAAAACCACAAATATGTCTTCTTATTGGATCAACACTTCAAATAAAACACAGAAGAAGAAGAAACCTGGAGCTTTAAACATCACTGATGTATAGACATTATACAGCAGCAGTTTCTGGTAGCTGTAATCATTCCTCCTGTTCATACTGGCCATTAAAAGATCCATTTGGAATATGATATTAATCCCAATGATGTGTGAAATAATGCACAATCCTTCCAGTGCTCTGGGTAAGAATATACGAGGCTTCAGTAGTTTGAGGTAATCAAATCAAATGTGCCTCTTCTAGCTTAAAAATCCATCACAGCGATGGTGGTGCACGGACTGTGTTTCGAGCAGGAGGAATGATTACACAGGAGCCTAAAAAGGTGAATTTATCAGTGAAGGAGTTTTTGTAGGACTCACTCGCATTTCAAGAGTTGCACAATGGTTCACTGTGTAACCATTATTATGAACAGTAGTTCATGCTGGAGCCAGCTGTGTCCTATAGCTATGGTAACCAAGGTCTCCGACATAAGAACAACTTAGAGAGAACTGCCCACATCCAGCTCCAGATAAGTGACAATAATAATGACAATAGTGAGATAAGGTCAAGGGGCATCTGGGTTATAAATGCCCTGCTGGATGAGACATCATCAGAAAACTGTTGTGGCACGACTCTGGTTCACTCGCTGTCATTGCACTGCTCATGGTTTAGTCTGTGATGCGTCATCTTGCAGTAAATACTTCAGCCTGACGCGTCTGAACTCCTGGTCATGGTCGTGTTTTTCTTCAGCTCTCATACTTTCAACCACGCTGTCCTTTAAGAAGACCAGGTTTCTGACTCTGTGGAGTCAGTCATTGTTGGCGGGTTACAGCGTCCTGAGCTGAGGTTTGTCTTTCTAACCAGCGATCACCCTCAGTGATCATCCTCCTCCCATCGGCTGAGCCTGACACGACTTCAGATGGACATGAACTGGGAATCCCTGCCGGATCAGTCAGATGTTATAAACTACAGTGTGCTGGTTTTGATGTTACAGGAGTGTTAATGAAACTGTGCAATGATATAAAACTGAACTCAGACTGTCTGCATCATTCAGGCGTCTGCAGCTCCTCGCCAGTAACGCTGCCTCTGTCTCTCTCAGGATTTACGCTGATGTTAGCAGGTTAGCATGCTAACAGCGGAACTTGTGTTTTAGTTGGAGAAAGATAAAAGCTCAAGGTCATTAGTTTTAATTTATTCTCTGTCGATTCATAAATATCTGCAACCGAATCTCATTGAAATGTGTCCAGCAGTTGTCCGGAGACCTCGCCAGTGTCGGACTGACAGACAGACAGAGATTAGAAACCCCAGACTGACAGACGGACGCTGCTGTGTGAGTACAAACTGAGCGATGTCTGGACCCGACCGCTGACCCCTGACCCAGCAGCGTCAGCGCTGCGGAGTAAACACTCACCAGGATGAATAGTAATCAGGTTCCAGAGTCCATCAGAATATGATGATTACACAGTGGATTAGTTCAAACTCCATCTGTTGGCTCCTTTTTGCTTTTTAATACAATATTCAATTACACAAGTGAGCTTTGAAGATGTTAACAGTGAGTCGGTGGGAAAGTTTAAAATCCCACTGAAAATATGTAACTTTTAAAGGGGACATATTATGCTCCTTTTCAACAAGTTTGAATAAGTCTCAGAGGTCCCCAAAGCATGTATTTGAAGCTTTTTGCTAAAAAATCCACTCCGATCCTATATTTCAGCATGCCTGTAAACCCCTCTTTTTGAGCCCTGTTCAGAACAGGCTGTTTCTGTGTCTGTAGCTTTAAATGCAATGAGCTGTGCCTGACCACGCCCCTCTCCGGAAGGGGATGCCGTTCGGGCTTCTGGCACCATGCTCTAATGTTTACGGTGACCGTGACCGGCAACCTGGCGTCGGTAGAGATTTGGTTCAACCACACGACTTTTATCCAGAATCTGAGCCAGAGGGAGAGGCTGCTGAAGAAGTTCAAACTCTACAACTGCAGCAGGACGTTTCTGAATGGTTGGTAACCAATTTTGTGTATTTTGACATTACATTTTGAGTTTGTTGATGAGAGCTGGCACACAGTTACTAACATGTAGCTAGGTAGCTAATGCTAACTGTTACTGTCTCGTCATTACTGGGAGCTCTTTTGGTAAATAAGCACTATTGTGAATTGTGTAATGTAGTTATCTGTCATGCCTCCTTAGATATACTTTTACAGTCTGAAAATGTTTGTTGTATGTGGACTGCTACAGGTGTTCAATGTCAGTACTAGTCAGATATATTAATAGGTGCTGACAAAGTAAATCATTTTTCTCCATGTTTTGAGCAGAGATGCTCATCATGACATATTCCTTTATGAAGTAAATTTATTTTGTGTTTTACAGTAAAAGCTGTAAATCAGCATAAACATGTCTGACAGCAACAGTAATCTTTAGTCAAAGACTAAACTGGGCAGTTGTCTACACTACACTGTTGTCAAGCTCCACATTATATGCAATAAGTGACATGTTATAAATTACCTCGGTTATATCTGTTATATATTTTGGACAGGTGCTCCTGTGGAAACTGTGCAACCATGCCCACAGAAGCTGAGAACATCTGCTGCTAGGAGATACCACAGGTAGCATTCTCACTGGACAAACTAATCACTAATTTGTTTTGATTACATTACATTTATAATAAACCATAGAATGTCCCATTTGCAATTCACTGTAGGTTACCAGACAGCTATGGGAGATCGAGGAAGATTTACCATGTATGGTAGACCGTCCTGGGTTGGAGCCGCTCTGCCTCTATGTGTACTCCCTCCAGAATGCCTGCAACATGTACCGCACTGACTATGGTCCTTTACAGTTGAGAGGAATACACCAGTACGTTTTGCTTCTTTGTAAAAACATAGTTTCAATCTAAATAAAAGATGTTAGGCAGTCTTGTTTTACTTCAGTGCACATAATTTTACAATGGTAATAACACACCACAAATAGAGTAACACACCCTCAAATAAATTAGTTTAGCTGCTCTTTGATTTGTAAAGTTCTTCTATCAGCAGATAGTGTGCATATAATATATGAATTCAGAGGAGTCATTTCTTTAGTAACAATCAAGCATTTATTTACATCAAATGAGGAACTTATAATCAGTGATAATAAAAAAAACTGTAGGATTCACTGGATCCATATAAAAAATTGTGAGACACAACATAGATATATGTTTGCAAGACTAAATGCCCTGTCCAGTTGTTTTAGTCAGTACAGGTATCTAGCCTATAGGAGCTGTGTGATCTGGTGCTGGGGCTTCCTTGGTTGCAGAATCTGGGTCGTCATTCCAGCCTGCGTGGTCCTGCGCATCAGTGCCGTGTTTCCTGACGCCACAGGCCGGTATGTGGGTTTTAGACTGGCCCATTATAGAACCGGGACACATAGCTGGATATGACCTCCTCCTTCTCAGGCCGCTCGACTGTGCAGTGAGGTCCTCTGGGATGGGGATGGCCAAAGCAGCTTCTGTGTATGGTCCCAGTTCACAAAGACTTTTTCAAATATGAGGTCCACCACATTCCCTGTTTGATAAAACACAAAAGATTTTGTTTACATTTTTCACTTTTTTGTTGTTTTTTTACAAAACAATGACTGAGTCTGTTTCTAAATACCTCCTGATATTTTCTTTACTGTATTTTGTTGTTGATGGAACTGTCATAACATTATATGTGCAATATTTAATACAATGTGTACAAAACATTTTTTGGTTGAAAAATAAAATAATATAACACTTATAGAATGTCAGCCCAGTCTTAACTGGTTTAGCTCTGCATTCTCCCTTCATGGCCTTTGGAAATTGGACCTTGAACAGTGGTTCACCTTCTTTTGTTTGGGCTTGTGGTCGGTCAGCATTTTCATTGTAGTACATGGCAGCCAGGTGACAGATGATGACAGAAACCTTAGCCTACACACTCTCACAAGTTCTAAGTAACCACAGCTTCATTTACCTGCACATTATTCCAAGACTGATAAATGACTGTTAGGTTTATCAAAAGTAGATGCACTTCAGATGGCTACAGACCTGTACTTCTGATGTGAGGCTGAAGATCTTCAAGGATAACTGTGTGCCTGCAGTGGGTCAGTCTGGCATGCAACACCCCTTGTTGCAGGAAGCTGTATAGATGGCCTGAACAGAGGAAACAGAGATTACACCAACATCTCCTCAAATGTGTAGTTATGGCAACAGCTGCAAACAGTGCAAGAATGATAACAGATGCTCTCAATTATGTGTAAACTGGGTTGTCGATAGCTTGTAAATGCTGCAAATAGCTCATTATATGTGCAAGATGCAAAAAATGTGTATTATAGACTATCCCCTTGGACATATCCCCTTAACTCTGCGCTTATCTAGATATTCCCTACAGGCACTGTATCTGTGAACATGATATAAACGTTAAAACGGCCGTTATAAGGCATGACTCTCAATAATAACTTTCACAGCACTAATAAACAAGCCCGGACACCTACGCTAATCAATACAGAGCCTATTTTTAGTCCGAATTTTACCTGCTTGACTTTACAGACAGCTAAAACGCCTTTAAAATATAATACATTTAACAGGGTGGCTCTTATCAATGTCACATGGCGATACCAAGCAGAAGAGTTACATACAATCTGTACCCCGCTATACCCGGCTGCGCGTCGACGACGCTAAACGTTAGCCACGTTAGCTGCCATGCTAACAACACACGCAACAGGCTCTCGTGAACAAACAGTAAAGCAACATAAAATGGTAAAACTTACAGCTCCGAAGTTCAAAGTTGGGTCACGGACAGTCGGTACTGATCCAAGCTTTATCTTGAGACTTGTAGGAAATCCTGCGTTGTCCTGGCCCTCGTTGAGAAAGCAGTCCGAGGTGAAATGGTTAGCACACACGTACAACACTTTCGGAGTTGGAGCGGGAACATTTCCATCAAAAATAAAATTAATCCACTGGGTCTTCAGATCCTCGGGCGTAGGGATTAAAAAAAGACTTCTGTGTTGGTTTGTGCAGCCAACAACAAAGCAACTACTGTGTTTCGCTCGTACCTTCGACATTGTTCCACCGAAAGCCGGTGTTCGCGAGGGAAGTAACGATACCGTCTGTAACACGGACTCAGAGGGCGGAACACACACCTAGCTCGGGGAGCGTCACCCATCCGGGGGGAGGGGCATCGCCCTTCTTGACGTCACCAGGGGCGAATCTCCAATCCGCTCGTTTGAGCACACATTTCTTGAAAGGTGGAGAAAGCAAAAGAACGAGAGGATGGACTTTTCTCATGTTTGGGGGGTCCGTAGACACGCCAGGGACACATACTACCGATAGAAAACCATGGAAAAGTGCATTTTGCATAATAGGTCCCCTTTAAAAAAACTTTGGTGCCATGTCCATCCTGATCATTCTGTACAGGACGTTCATTTACAGCTCCTCCAGTCTAAAGGTCTGTGTCCATGTGTAGTGTGATTATAGATTATAGATCAGCTCTAGCTTCTATATTCATACTGTGAAAGAATCAAAGCCTCAGTCCACAGAGAAATGCACACAGCCTGTATTCAGAAACTGATTGTTGATTTTCATTCACTAGGACTCAACAAAAAAACTAATGAGATTTCAAAGGTCAAAGGTCACGGCGATCTGGCGTTCTTGTGAATGCACACTGTGACCTCGCTACACGTCTCTATCGTTAAACACACACAAAACTCACAAATTCATTCGCCACTTACGAAACAATTTAACTCAAATGTCTATAAGGATAAAAATGAGGTGACGCCAGGTCAAAGGTCAACGTCACTGTGACATCACAGAAACACCTCTGGCCTTTATCCAACGCTGTAACTCAGGAAGGAGCGACTGTGACCATATTTCCTGTGACTTGGCTGGTGGGCGGAGGGATACAACCGTGATGCGGCGATTCTAGTTTTTTTATTTTATTTTTTATCTATATTTTATCTGACTCGTTGTGGTGAACGTCCCTCACGAGTCATAACAGAAAAAAATCTGTTCATCCTCGTCTTCCTCCCTGTGGTCACGTATACGAGAGTCTTTGTGTGTCACACTCTCTCTCTCCCCCCTGGCTCGCCCGCCCAAATATCACCCGCCAATCAAACTGCGTATCAGCCGGTGCCCTTCAGGCGGCTCAGCGTGTCCACGTTCGTGTAAACATGTGACGGAGGAGGGAAGAGAGTAATTAACCTCTTCTTCTTTGGGAGGGAGGACGAGAGCGGCCTCAGACGGCGTCCGTTATGATCCTGCAGGACACGAAACAGAGAGACACAGACGAGTTCACACACCGGCTTAAAATACTCAACAGGCGGCGAGTCGCCATCTGGCACTTCACACAGAGGTCAGCAGGGTCACGTCATTTTCAGTTTGTGGTCTCGAGGGCGGTTCTGACTTTTGTGTTTCTCTCTCAGAAATGAAAAAGACTCATAAACCCACGAACCTGAAGAGCTGCCACAGACTGAGGAGGAGGAGGGACACCAGCGTTTGAAAAGTCCATGAACCCAAATGCACTCACCTACTGAGCAGCGCCTGGAAGTGAAAACTATTTATGTCACCAGCAGTTCATCTTCTCAAAGACTAAAAGTTCTGGCTTGAAAAACAGTGAAGAGACAGAACCCAGAACCTGAAGCAGCGCCGAAGTCTTTCCAGGTTCTTAAGAGACCGGGTTTCAGGACTACACTGATCCAGAGCTCTTAATTAGTAAATACATAATCACAGATCTTCTCCTTTAACCACTTTGTTTAATATCAGCTGGTCCTCATGTGACCTCTGCTGTTTTACTCTCTGTGATTAATGTGATATCAGATAAGATTCAGTGACATCCTCAAATATTAAACATTGAGTAGATAAGTAGTGGAATGAATGAATGTTAACAAGCTAATAAAGGGAAGTAAAATGAATAAAGCAGAAGCTAATTTAAGGGTGGACAGAGTTGGAAGTCTTCAGGCTGATACCTGCAGGTTAATGTCAGGACGCAGACTCTGTGAGGAAGCTGTTGCCTTCACCAGCGACTGTGACGGGATCAGACTGAATCCTGCCGCACGACGCCGTCACATTCAGACCGGAGCGTTTTACACAGACGTTCATGGTTCCCAGAGGAAGAACCTTAACGATGATCCTCTCACTTTCTCGTGTAGCGCCACCAGCAGGTCAGATCTTTGACTCTCTTGACTGTAAATGCAAATACGAGCCACTAGTAGCATAACACGCCCGAATCTGCGACCTATAACTGTCTGTGGTTACGTGGCATTATGGGTAATGTAGGCGCCAGGCTTCATCGATCAATCAGATCAGGTGCAGTTCAAAGAGCTTCACAGGCCGATGAGCTGAAAAGAAAAAGGACAAATCGAGTGAGAAAGCTGAGAATGAGATTCAATAAGACGGATTCAAAAAGCTTTAATAACATAAACAAAAACAACATTAATGATAAAAGAACAGAATTAAATAAATAGAATAAAAAATACAATTTACAACATAATTAAACTAATAAAATAAACCAATAAAACAAATCCAACCGTAGAACCACCGTATTCCTACGCTTAGCTCCGTCTGACTCAAACAGCTGATCTGCGGAGTGATACAACGCGATGACTCGTGCGTAGGAATACAGAAGTTCAGCGGTTTTTAACTTTAACCTTTGTGACAAGACGAAGAATCTGATCCTCTAGATGATGATAAAAAATAACAGCACAGCGTCGTCCAACAGGCTCATTAAATATTCATGTTGTTTAATAGTAATCATGTCTCAATGTCAGTGGGGAAAATAGTTATTAAAATGACTTATTGATAAAAGCAAAGAGATGAACACCGTCAGAGTTTCTGCAGTTACTTCCTGTTTGTCACTTGAATAATCTTTATGCGTCACATGTTCAGCTGTGAGTCCGGGCGCTGCTGAACATTCACTCTCTATATGAGACGTAGAAATGAAGTGTGACCACAGAGAGGCCCAAACTCTTTACTACTGGAACTGTGTGAACATTTCTCTCTTTAACAGACGCTCGCTGCTTCGCTGCTTCACTGCTTCGCTGCTTCGCTGATTACAGGGAAGAAATGCATTAAATATCAACTACCGTTATATTATCACAGTGAGTGACAGTTTTCTCTCTCTCTCTCTCTCTCTCTCTATTTCGCTCTCTGTCTCTCTCTCTCTCTCTGTCTCTCTCTCTGTCTGTCTCGCTCTCTCTCTCTCTCTCTATTTCGCTCTCTGTCTCTCTCTCTCTCTCTGTCTCTCTCTCTGTCTGTCTCGCTCTCTCTCTCTCTCTCTCTCTCTCTCTCTCTCTCGCTCTCTCTCTCTGTCTGTCTCGCTCTCTCTCTCTCTCTCTCGCTCTCTCTCTCTCAGCGAATCAAAGTCAGGAACCGCTGCAGAGGAAACAAAGGAGACCACAGGCTTCGGTGGAGATCAGGAATCAGCTGAGAGACATTTAAAAGCATTTTAAAAAAGTGATGTCATCATTATGTCTGGCTGTCACTGACCTTCGACAAGAGCAAGGCACCATGGGAGTCTCAGAGAAACTAGATTATGATTATTTTGAACCTGAACGTCGGACACGTCTGCGAGCTGTTCACTGTCGTCCTGACATTTGGAAACTGTCGCTGCAGCTTCAGAAACCAGACGATGGAGATAAAACAGCTGTTTGGTCAGAAACGACCGCAGACACTCAGTCTAAGCTTCTTACTGTGACATTTACAAGCTCCAGAGAGTCAATGACGAGTCTGTATCTGGCTGCACGGTGAAGCCTCCACTGATGTGTCTATAACACAAGTTCAGGTCTCACAGGTCTGCAAATAAAAATCTGTATTTACCCCTGAAACTGGTTCCTGTGTTTTCTTTAACGAAATGTTTCTCCTGGAGAGTTTAACTGTTTTTATTTCTGAGAAGTCTTGTTTTGTTTTTTTTTTACGGTAGATGGCTCCAAATACGAAAAACCTACAAACCTCAGTCAACTTCAGCTGTGACTTGGACAGGAGTTTGTGTGTGTGTGTGTGTGTGTGTGTGTGTGTGTGTGTGTGTGGCTTTGTTTATTCAGATTCAGATTGACCGAGCGTTGAAATCACATTCACAGACTAGAGGGATGTAAAGTATATGATAACAACCAGACACTGCCAAGATGGCGACGGTGGAGCAGCTCGCTCTGAGCTTCAGAAACCTGTGGGTGACGTCTCGGCGGGCGGCGACGCCCAGATATCTGTCATCTGTGATTACTGTTGATTCAGGGAGAAACAGCTGTTCACTGTTGTTCTGATGCACGTCTAACAGGAAGTGAAGAATGATGAAACGTCTCATGTGTTAAGATTCAGGAAGCAACAGGAAAGAAGCCTCGCAATTAAAAATTGAAATTTCTCCAACTGCTCTGTGTGATTTATTAATGTGAAGCACAAAACAAAACCTGCAACCTGCCAAAAACATGACACACATATAAAACACACACACACTCAGCAGATATCTCAGGTGTTGTCGGACCGTCGCAGCGGTGGAAAGTGAAAGCGTGAAGCGCCACAGGCTTCGTCTGCAGAGCGTGATAAGAGCGAGCGATGCATCTCCGCCTCCCAGACTCCTTCCAGATCCTTCAAGAGGTCTGAGGAGCCTCGGGGCTGTTTCCTGCTCTGCCTGTCACATTTCTGGGACGCAACACACACACACACACACACACACACTCACTCTGCTTTAAGTGCTTATGCAACATGAGAGTCACTGTGGTGGTCTGTCAGCTCTTCTGCTGTCATGGCGAGGACTGTGAACGCCGCTCTGTACGAGAGTGTTGCTGAATCTGTCGCCATCATGGATCCACAGACACAGACCTGATTCCTCTGAGCCACAGAGCTCCATCATTAACCCGTCATGAACACACACTCTGTAGTTTATTCTCACTCTGTCCCACACACTCCGTCCTGCCGCCGCCAAATATTCACTAGAGCACCGCATGTGGATTAATCCGCCGCTGAAAATAGTCCCCAACAAATTCACTATTCCGTCCTGCTTGTTAAAAACTAACGTCCCGTTCTCGTGGATGCGATATCTCAGTAACGCCTTGAAGGAACTTTTGCACAAACATTCACTTGGACTCAAGGTCAAACTGATTAGATTTTGGTGACTAAAAGTCAAAGGTCAAAGGTCACGGTGACCTCACCAAACACTTTTTAGCCATTACTCAAGACACAGATGGTTCATGTTTTATACGACTCTGGACAAACAGGGATGTGACCTGGAACTAGTTTGAGTGGCGGAGGGATACGACCCCGAGGAGGTGATTGTAGTTTAAAAATTAAACTATATATTTATGGGATGTTTTCAAGGTATTAGTGAAGCAGTGAACCGCAGACAGGAGAGGGAGGTCACCGTGACGACGGAAATCCAGGAAGGTCAAACAACCAGCAGTGATGTGACGAAAGTGACCAGGAAGATTTAGTTACATCTGGACGGAGCCAGGCTAGCTGTTTCCCCCTGTTTCCAGTCTTTATGCTAAGCTAAGCTAACCACCTGCTGTAGCTGTATATTTCTGGTTCAGGTTTTGGATCCCTTCATCTAAAAGGAAACATGTTTCTAAAGCTGTCAAACTGTTCTTCTGAAAACAGGTAAAGCATCATCATCCTTCCTGCTCCTCCTCCTCCTCCTCCTCTTCCTCCTCTCTGAGGCTCTCTCCTCTTTCCTCCTCATGTCCTCATTCTCTCAGTTACCGTCACACACTGTAGTAACCTGCTGCTGTCTGGCAGCTGGATCACTGTAATTGGACTAAATATATCTCCAGCAGCAGCGAGGGAGCGAGGAAGACGGAGTCATCGATATCACTGCAGCAGAAGCATCAGGCTTTATGTTCTTTACACGAGAGTGACCGACTGATGTTTGACGTTTCAGCTACAGGAAACAGCCACCACCGATATTTAGTTACAGCACCATGAACATTTATGAACAACTCAACAAATATTTACCACGGCACTTTAATATTTATTTACAGCACAAGAAATACTCACATAGAGAACATTTATGTAAGGTAATCCAAATATTTACACACAGCACCTCAAATATTCATGTACAACAACCAAAATATTTTTTTACAGCACGACTAATACTCACATGCAGCACACCTAATATTAATGTATGGATCAAATATTGATCCGAATATTTATGTACACTGCCCCAAATGTCCCACAAATATTAACATATAAATATAGAAACACAAATATTAAAGCTCCATATTTCTTCTTCTTCTGTGTTTTATTTGAAGTGTTGATCCATCAGAAGATATAAAAACCATCTCAGTGTAGTTTTACATCTCCTCTCTCAGGCTTCTCTCTGGAGCTCTAGTAACAACAGGTCAGTGAGCCAATCAGAAGAGAGGAGGCTCTGAGCCTGCTCTCTTCTGATTGGTTGACTGTTTTCTGAGTGATCCAATAAAAATACAGCAGATTTCAGGTAAAAACACTCAGAGAAACCAAATCCTGCAAGGTTTGGATGGTGGGTCCAGGTGGGCGGGGCTTGGTGACTGCTTTGTTGTGACATCACAAAGTTCCAGAAGTCCTGACGGCTGGTTTTAAGGCTCAGTTTCTGAATACAGGCTGTGTGCATTTCTCTGTGGACTGAGGCTTTGATACTTTCACAGTATTAATATAGAAGCTAGAGCTGATCTATAATCACACTACACATGGACACAGACCTTTACACTGGAGGAGCTTTAAATATGAAATACCCTGAGTGTTTATCTACAGCTCCATTAATATGATTTGCAACCGTCTGACAAAAAAACAGTAAAATGATTTTAAAGTCAAAAAGTCAAAAAATCAAAGCTCTGTTTCCCAGCTGCAGTGTGTCAGTGTGTGTTAATATTCAGACTGTAACATGTGAGCTGAGCCTGTGACAGCTGGATGAAGCTCTCTCTGTGTGCGTGTGTGTGTGTGTGTGTGTGTGTGTGTGTGTGTGTGATCTGGATGTGAAATACGTTTCTGTCACAGTCACATTTATTCCAGCGTCTCAGACCAACAGCTCCACTGTCTCCAGCCAGAAATCCATCACACAGCAAACACATAGCACTTTCACGTAGAGTACAGACACACACACACACACACACACACACACACACACACACACACACACACACACACACACACCACACTGTCTGCTTGACTCTGACTGGATTCTCTGTTCACTCCTCTTTCTGCGCGTGGAGACGTCACATCAGGTTTTCAGCAGGTGAGACAGGAAGTCGTCAACATCTGCACGGATTTCACCAAAATATATTTAGAAGAGAAACGTTTGAAGCTGAGGTTTGTGCAATAGAGTATTTGATTTTCCTTGTTTCCACAGAGTCGAGGAAGAGACTAAAAGTTAAACCCTTTAATTAACATCCTAATTAGCTGGATTCAGCTTTTAATTCTATTAATATCATATAATTCTCTTATTATTATTGATTCTAATTAGATAAGTGATCACAACACAGACATGTTTGAAACCTGCTTCACTTATAAACTACACTTCCCAACAGGTGGAGCTTCTACCAGGTGTATCACACAGCCAGTGATTAACATGAGATTGGTTATTCTCACCCTCCATTACTGATCATCTCAAAGTCCATAATTGATTAACCTTTATTTAATCAGGTGAATCTCACTGTCAAGAGAGACCTGAAAAAAACACAATAAAAACAATTCATGAACAGATGAACTCCTCTCTGAAGCTACAAACACACCTGCAGCGTCTACTTCCTGTTCCTGGATCATGTTTGTATTTAGACTTTGAACCTGAGAGAACAGAAGAAGAAGAAGACAGAAATTCAATGTGACAACAAGCTCATTGTGTGAGAGACGCTAACTGACTCATTAGCAGCAATCAGGTGTGTGTGTGTGTGTGTGTGTGTGTGTGTGTGTGAGACAACGTGTCAGACAATTGAAGTGAGTATGAAATGTGATAGCGGCTCATTAATACTTGACTATCAGTCGTTACCAAGCTGCTGAGCTCCAGATAAAATCACTATTTTACCATCAACAACATCATCAGACAAAAGTCCAGGTTAATGAAACACCTGCGCTGCGGGATCCATTGAAACGAGCGACAGAGTTAGAAGCAAGTGCAGCCACAAAGCATCTGTTGCCATGGAGCTCAACTCATAAAACACAAACGATTCCAGAGGGCGATGAAACTGTGACGGAGCCTGATCGTTTCACTAAGAGTCGTTAGATAAAACCTGCACTAAAAAGCAGCTGTGCTGTTTTATGTCGGTGTCTGGATAAAGTCAAAATCAAGTGATTTTGATTTATTTTTCATTTTCATTCGTTAATTAGCCGTTCTTCGAGTTGGGCGGAGTCTGTCCACCTTGACGGAACTCCTTCAAATTTGGCGCCAACATTCACCAGGACTCAAGGATGGACTGATTAGAATTTGATGGTCACAGGTCAAAGGTCAGAGGTCGGTGTGACCTCACAAAACACGTTTTTGGCCAAAACTCACAAATTTCCCTGGTGTCGCTCTGCTGCTGACTGACATTGATTGGCTGTGAGGAAGCAGCTGTAATTGGCTGTGACAGGAGGCAGGTCTGACCAGCACAAAGGTCAGCCGGCTCACTGGACGTGTGTGTGTGTGTGTGTGTGTGTGTGTGTGTGTGTGTGTGTTGTACATCTATCTTTGTGAGGACCAGTCTGAGCTTTGGACTGTGTGGTCCTCACTTCTTCAAACAGCTGCTTTAAGGGTGAAGACTTGAAGAAGTCGGTTTGAAGACAGATTGTGGCCCATTTTCGAAGGCTCCTTCAAATGCGTCCTTTGTTTCCCAGGCAACGAGGAACTGGCCAACCTGTCCTCAGATGGATTGCATGGCAGAGCTGAATCACTTTTTAAAAAGAGAATAATGTGGATTCCACAAAAAAAGAAAAGAAAAAAAGACGAGAGCACAGAGACCGAACCAGAGTCGTAAAGTCATGAGCTGCAAAAAGAAACGAGCTGAAAGAAGCTAAAACATCAGAGTGACGTCACACGGTCATCTGATCCAGATCTCCTCAGTGGGCTTCAGTGGATATGATGCAGTATATCACCATTAAAAACGCCACATATGGTGCTTGATTACTCATCATCATGTACATGTTCATCTTGTTCTTTGGCTGCTTTCCTAATCCGCAGCCTCCACCAGGCCGGGGCCAAATCCACCAGCTGGAGCCGCTTTGTTCTCGTCGCTGTCAGGACTCGGCTGAATACAAATGGGCGACAGGAGAAGGTTGAGAAAGGTCAGAGCTCTGATTGAAAATCCGCCGGGGTGCAGACGATGCCATTTGATGTCCCGCAGCGGGTCAGCAGGGCTGAATCTTCGGTTTTGTTCCTCCAAGAACCTCAACTGTCAATGTGGAGTTTTAGAACTATTTCTTGTCTAACAAAAGTGTATCCATCCGCCCAGTGCTTCGTCAGGCTGTGGTTTCTGGTTCCTTGGCAGGGTCGATGGCGCCAAACCTGGCAACCTCACCATGACGACGAGACTGTGGGACGATAAAAACAGTCACTGAACCTACGACAAGAAATAGTTCCAGCACGTGACTCTCCATGTAAAACCACCAGCTGTCTTTTTCACATTTGTGCACAGATCAAACAAACAGACAAAACATCAACCAAACAAGCAGAAAAAATAAATAATGTTAAGAACATAAACAAACACATCAGATAAAACATGATAATAACACATTAATAAAAGGCTGTTTTTAAACCATGATGCTGTAACAGCTCCGTAACACTGAGGACGAACAAGAAAGAAAGAAACTGAACTAAATAAGTGCGTTCAAACAAACTGAAAACAGGTCGTTATTTGACTATAAACTTCAGTTGATCATTTACTTAAAGCATAAAAACCATTTACAATGAGCTGAAACTGCAGCGTTCAAAACAAGGAAGGAAGGAAGGAAGGAAGGAGAGAGTGGAGGAAAGACAGGATGAAGAAAAAGGAAAAAGAGAAGGAAAGTCAAAGATGGAGAGAAAAAAGAGAAGAATCTGCCTATAAAAGAAGAAATAAAAAAGACAAGGATGGAAGTAAGATAAAAGTGTCTCCCTGTCAGGAATCCTTTGAGTGAGGAGCGATGTGGTTTCAGTCTGAGAGCGAGTGATGAACTCTGGGTATAAATCCTGCTGCTGAAGTCTCTGTTTCCTCAGTCGGCGGCTTCTCAGGCCTTTTGTTGGAGGAACACTCTGAGATCTCCGAGGCAGACTGATGCAAGCTGGAGGCTGATGATCCCAGAGTTTAATAGGCTTTTCTTTCCCATCCCCACCTTGAAGACTGAGGCGTGAAGCCGCCTGGATGTTCTGACACGTGGGCCGGACCAGCAGACAGCAGGGACTCGAGGAAAGTTAATGCTTCTAAATGTGGCTCTTACTTTAACTCTGCTGACACGTCTCTGATAACGCTGAGGATTCACGCATTTAAAGGAGCGGTTCAACATTTTAACAAAACACCTGGATCACAGAAATCTCCTCCACAGCTCAGCACCTGCAGGAAATATGAGACAACTGCACCGTCCTCGATGAACTCCACCACTTTGTTTTGTGCCTCAGCCGTCACCTCACCTCCATCATTTCTCTGCTAATAGAGCAGCAGCAGCAGCAGCAGCAGCAGCAGCAGCCATTAATCATCGTAGAACAAGAGCAGACAGAAACGACTCCGACTCAAGGAGCATATGATTGAATTTAACAAGTCCCCGTGGACCGAGGTCCTCGCAGCCTCCACATCCAGCTGATCAGGACCCTGTTAGTATCTGTTAAAACCTCTGAGGAAATAAAAGACAGAGCGAGGGCTGAGAGAGCTTCATTAGGTCAGTTGCCCATCACATCCTGAGATCCAACAGGAGTTTGATGATCAGAGATAAACGCAGACTAGAAGCTTTTTATTTCACGTCGTGTTGAACAGTTTCCGGTCTGCACACTGACCCCAGTTCAGATCCATCCCACTGACACACAGGTGGTCACAGTGGAGCCACGTTAATGAGCATGGACTCCGAAAACAGTTCTGTTTTACACAAATGAGACAAATTATTGAACAAAATATTCTGGGCCCTTAAAAGAGGTCAAATTATCAGAACTAAACTCTGTGATCGCAAAGTGACAACATACCAACTTATCTAACAGAACTCAGCTGACCTGACAGACAAAGTGTTTGATCAGAACAGCTGAACACACAAAGCGGGTGACATCAACACTAACAGCTTAACTAACAAGTGAAGGAAACAGGACAATTAGTCTGCAGAGTAAAATTAATTTCCTATAGATTCTAGGAAAAAGAAAAGAATAGCTAAAAACATAAGTCTAAATAAATGCACAATAATCAAACCACATAACCCGAGTGCCCCCCCCCCCCCGTGATATGGCACTTGGTTCAGTCCTAATGAGCCCTTCCTCTACTTAAGACTCCCGCTTCCTGAGGTCCATCCTTTGCCCGATGACCCCGGCAGCAGAAGCGAGGAAAACCCAGCTCTGGTTAAACAGAAAACGTTTACATAAATAAACATGAACATTAACAAATACTAAATAAACAATAGGTATGTTGTATGAAATAAAGAACGCGTGTGTGTGTGTGTGTTCGTGCAGTTTGGGTGTAAAAAAGAAAAAAACATGAGATGTTTTACCCTCTTCCCCTTTTAAAAATGTAGCGCAGTAACACGTTCACTCAGAGTCCATCAGCTTTCATTATAACGGCAGTGAGGGATGTTTGGTGTTTTCACAGGGAATCCACCTCCGGCAAGAAAAGGTAAGTCTGTTAAAAGCAGTTTGTATTTTGTGTAACTATAGTTAAACGTTTAAGACGAGTTAAAACGATGTTCTGTTTGTTACATTTAAGTTGTCGTCATATGGAATGCATCAGAAAACAACCTGGATGTGATTATTGATATTTGGCTTGAATATTACAATTAAAATACTTGTTTGGAAACTTGCTGTGTCTGATTTGTTGTTCAGGAACTTATTGTGAACTGTTGTTACTGTGACTAAACGTGTATCAGGCTCAAATGAGGGTCAAAGTGATGTTCACAAATGATTCCAGTGTTTGTGGTTGTAAATCAAACTTTGTAAACCTGGAAAATAAATCTGCAGGAGAAATTCAAGTTTATTCATTGTCTGTTAACAATCACGCTTGTGTCAAAGAGATTTGTATTTGTTGAAAGTCGGAATCAAAACTCAACAATGATCAGTGTTGATGTTGAACAAAGACATTGCCAAAGAAGAAATGGATTTGTCGACATCTGTGTCGTGATACAGAGAAGAAAAGTGTAAAACTCTGGTCAGAAGTTCCCACAGTGACACTGAAGTGACGAGGATCAAAGTTTGTCCTTGTCAGTGTCTCACACATGTTGCTCACTGAGTTTTAGTTTTCTGCTCTTTATCTCTACAGACGTCCACACAAGCTTTTCTTCTTCCCCTGTGTCTTTGTTGAACGTCACCACTGATCATTTGTTCAGTTTTGATTCAAACGTTTCAACAAATACAAATCTCTTGGCCACAAGCAGAATTATCAACAGCTACAAACTTGAATTTCTCCTGCAGATTTATTTTCCAGGTTTACAAAGTTTGATTCACAACTACGAATATTGGCGTTGCTGCGTTCAGGACCAGCAGGTGCAGCTGTACAGAGACAGGTAGACTGACAGAGGGCGGGGTCAGCCTTCTGGTTTTGATCCAAAACCTTTTTCCTCAAGCCAGAGCCAAGTTCTTCCAAGCTCCTGACAACAGCTGCCAGACGAGCAGGAGGAAGAGCCAGATGTGTTTCCTCCAGGAAACTAACACATGCACATTTCATTCACTGAGGACGCTTCATTTTCCATAGGTTTGAATGTGTGTGTGTGTGATAAAACATTTTCCTGCTTTCCTCCCAGTGCATGCTGGGATACATTCCAGTACTTTTTTTGTTTGAAGTTTGAAGTTTGATGTGATGAAAAAAAGTTTGACACCTTTCATCCAGAATTACAAAGTTTGAATGTAGAAGTCACATAAATGTAAAACTAATAAGATTCACCCTGAAATTACAGAGAAGATCTTTAAATTGTTCGTATGGACTTTAACCTTTATAATAACAAGCTACATTTTTAATTACAGATAATTACTGTCATTTTACATTTGTATGTAATTTAAGAAAATTACTGTATAAATAATACAGTCATTTTTCTTTACAAAAATGGGAAATAAACGTAATTCATTATAATTGGCATAATGCTTAAAATAGAAGTTTGGTGGATCAATTCTGTCATTTTACAGACTTTTGTTCACAATTTAAAAAAAACAGAAAATTGTAATGTAAAAGTTTCAGTTATTTTCTGTAAAATTAGGAATTTTTTTACAGTGTATGTGCACGTGTCACTGTTGTGTGTTAGTGGTCGGACGTCTGGATCTGAAGTTATCAGAGAAACAAGCTGAGGAAACGTCAGCGCAGACGTCCTGTATCTGCCGTGTTGTGAATCAGTGATTTAAGCGTGTGGTCGTCCTGGTCCAGCTCCAGCTCTCAGACCTGCGCCTGTGAGTCCGTGTGCACAGGTACAGATCACCTGCAGCGAGACGCGACACATCATGTAACACCTCGCCTCTCTGTTCAGTAATTAAACCCTCACTGTAGAAATCTTCTGTGTTGCAGGAATTAACGGTTGACAGGAGGTTTTCTCTCCCTGTTACCACTTTAACTGTGTTATCATGACGACGTGGTGGAGAAAGATTATGATTCTGGGTTTGAGGGAAATCTTCCAAAATAATGAGGCAATTTAAGATCAGCGGTTTTTCTGCTTTTCTGTGTGAGGCAGTTAAATCCTGTCACAGTGATCTGTAATCTCTCGTGTTCGTGCTCTGACTCTGAGTCTGAGCTCAGACACTGATCTGACAACAACAACAACAACAACAACAACAACAACAGGCTGCATCACATGGTTGAAGTCATTCTGCCTGATCAGTCTCACACTTCTCCAGGTGAACAGTCCATCAGGTGTTTCATCTCTGTCCTTTTTAACGGAGAGTTTAACCCTTCAAAGGACGAGGACCAGGTCGTTTTGGTTTGTTTGATTTGATCACCTCTGACTTTCTCTCAGTCACTTTAACTATGTGATTCTTTGTTGCTTGTTAATTTACACTTGTTAATTCGGATTAATTTTCCGTACGTTTACCGATGTTTCCTGAATTACAGAAAGGCCTCAGTGACGACGGATTAACGGGATCTCTGTGAAACTTTCCCAACAATCTTCTCTCTCAGAAACAGATACCTGGTAAGAACGAGGGGAAAAAGGGGTAAAATTATTACTTTGTTAGGATTACGGGAGCTTGTTACCATGGTTACAACAATAACCACTCGGTCAAGGTTGGGGAAAGGTGGTTGTATTAAAAGAAACCAACAACTCTCGTGTCCAAGTCGGATGTTTTGTTGGGACAGTTTTCATGTTTCCTGTTACTTCAGCCTGAACTTCATCCTCAACCCTTTTCCCAAACATGTGATTCCCGCCGTGGTTAACCACAACCTGACTGACAGGGAACACTGGCGAACCGCGGTTTCATGACTCCGTCCTCCAACAATGAAACACAGATGAGTCACTTTTCAAGGAAGACTTTCCCGTAACCATGAGACTCAGTGAACTGGTCTCACCTCCTGTGTTCTCTGGACCTGGCTGCTTCATCTTTTAGCTTCTCTGTCCTGTTTACTCGGGGGGGGGGGGGGTTTGTGTGGAGTCGTGTTGTCAGGGGCAACAGGTAGAGTAACAGTAGAGTCCACTCAACCACATGAAAAAGAACGGTCAGAGGAGGATTCTGGACCTCGTCCGGTTCCTCCAGACTCTGCGGCGTCCTCCCTCCCTCCCTCAGATCCTCCTCTGCTCTGAGGAGCACCCAGACGCCTCGGGGGAGACGCCTCGGGGGAGACGCCGGCGCTCCACACAGCAGCGGGTCTTTGATGAAGCATGAAAGCACTGAATGAGCTTCCAACTTGACCATCACAGACTGTAAGAGCACATGCAGACGTGTTGTGATGGAGGCTCAGCTGAAACATCAGGAAACTCGTCCTGCAGGAAATGTGAGTAAAATCTGTGTTAAGAGTGAAATGCTGCAGCTACTCACTCAATTATCTCCTTTAGTGGAGCGTCCTCTGCCTATTGATCGAAAATATTTAATAACAGCGAATGACCCGTCTGATAACAGCAAGTGAAAAACCCTCAGGATGTTTAATAGATGGAAAGGTGAACATCTCACCGGGTCAGAGCTCCCCCCTCGTCTCCCTCTGACTCCTGCTGGCGAAGTGATAGCGTGTTATTCAGTCAACATGGTGGAACATGTAATTAGCAGACAGCAGCATCCATCCATTTACCGTTCACTCCAATCTGATCAGCTCCGCACGCTGCATCCCATACAGCTTCCCCACGTCCAGATGTTCAGATCTCTCCAGGCGACCATCACACCTCCAGAGTCTGGTGTGTGCCACTGGAATAATTAAAAACCTTTACAATGTTAAATCATCATCAATGTGTTAATTGATCCTTTTTTTAAAAAAAAAAAGAAGCAATTATGAATTAATTACATTTGCATTTAAATGAGCACATTAAAAATCACCATTTAAAGACAGAGTAAGAAAAGTGGAAAATTATATTATATTTCCATTTTTTATGAGGTTTTAATGGATCATTTATATTCAAACATTTAAAATGTCTATAATTATTAGTAACAGCAGCAAACAGCATGTCATGTTACAGACAATTCATTCTTCTTGTTTTTATTCCTCACACCCAGAGTCAACGTTTGTACCATATTTGAATACTGTGAGATACTGTGGTCACTGTGACCTTGACCTTTGACCTTTAGACACCAAAATCTAATCAGTTCATCCTTCAGTCCAGGTGGACATTTATGCCAAATTTGAAGGAGTTCCTTCACGGTGTTATTGAGATATCATGTCCACGGGAAAGGGACGGACGTATAGACGGAGAACAATATGTTCTCTGACCGTCGTCAGCGCCGAGGCGTGAAACCATCTTATATAAAAACAGCTGCACATTCTCGTCTTGTTGTGTCTTGATGTCCAGATTAACAGTCTGCATTTGAAAACCTTTGTTTCCTGTAGCTGACTCTAATTTCCTCCAAAGTCTGGAGGCAGCTCCTGAACGCATCATACACTCCCAGTGGAAACCCCCACGATTATAAGAAACACTGACAGCACGGCTCCTGATTACATCTAGAATATATATTAATCTCTGACGAGCTGTAAATGTGAAAGTGTGATCAAATGACACAGCGTCGCTTCCTGCGCTGGTGTGTGATGAAAGTGATGCTGCCTCGCTCTTAAAGTTGTGTTTGCTGACTGATGTAAAGTGGATCACGTGACCTCACACGACGCAGGAACACACACTTCCATTTGTGTCCTGCTCTGATAAGTTATAGAAAGATCTTTGAGCTGCTCCGGCCTGTGCATGGTAAACCATCAAGAGTCCATCTATTATTCACTTACTGATCAGGCACTTGTGTGGAAAGACGGTGTTCAGCGGGTGTGAGAAGCCGTCTCCAGATGGATTCTCTGAAACAGAGACCTGCAGACAGACAGGTCTTAAAACCATCCACACATATCATATCATTCTACTCATGAGAAATTCATCAGCTCTTTATTTTTGGAGGCATCTGGTTGAAAACGTTTTCTGCATGTCCACAGTTTTAGCAAGACTTCTGGTAGATGTATCTGCCGTTAAAGCAGCTATATGGAAGTTTTGCTATTGCTATATAGCTAACGTTAGCACTAGCAGCTGTTTACTTTACCAGTCTAGAAGAAACATCTAACTCTTTTCCTTTACTCACCAACAGCTGTCTCCAGAGGTGGAAAACAGCGACTATGTGCCTAACTTTTAGTTAGCATGCTAATCAGCTAGCCGGCCTCGTCAGTTTCCGATAGCGAGTCACTGAAGCCTCCGGTCCCTCCTGAAGACGTAGCGCTGCTCAGACAACGGCTGAAGCTCTTGTCAAGCGGCGAGAAACTACGTTCGACAGCTGAGAAAACTTTAAGAATTAAAACCAGGTAATTACTGTAAAAAAAAAAGTGATGTAATACAACACAGCAGCATGAAGGCACAGACCTGCTCCCAACAACAAGTCCTCCAACCTGCACCCCTACCCTGAGGAGCATCCCCTGAGACGGTGACCCTTTGTCGTCATGGATACAACAATAAACACATGGTTAAGCTCATGGTTTGGTTAGGTTTGTTCCCTTTGTGTTTTCCTCTCACACCTGTGTTCATAGCTTTTAGTTTATTTCCTGATGCAGCTCAGGCTGTTCCCACTTCACTCCGACACTGCAGCTGATGAAACCTCACAACCAAGAGCGAAATCCTCCCTCACACTGAGGGAGAGAGAGAGAGAGAGAGAGAGAGAGAGTGTGTGTGTGTGTGTGTGTGTGTGTGTGTGGACGGCTGGAGTTGAGGATAATGTATCCAGTTATGTATAAATACCAAATTTTGACATTTAACTGAACACTGTTTATCTCACCTCAGTCCTTCAGTCATTGTCACATGGTCGTTAAACAGCAGTGTTAATGACAGGTGATAAACCAGGTTCATGATAATAGTTATCCAGGATCACCAGATCACCACACACACACACACACACACACACACACACACACACACACACACACACACACACACACACACACACACAGCGTCCAGCCGACCCGCTGTAGCCTGCTAATTAAGTATGAGCTTGAGCTTGTATTGTCCCACCTCCAGCCAGGTAAGAGATAACTCACCTGAGACTCACCTGAGACCAGACCCGGTGTCCACATGAGGACTGTGTGTGCTGGTGCTCTCTGTGTGATTGTAGCTAACTGTTGTTAGCCGTGTTGCAAACAGAGGTAAGATAATCACACACTGAAGGTCAGAGTGTCACCTCTGTGTGTGGCGGCCCTGAGGACGATCCAGTCCAGGTGAGCGGCTCCAGGATCTTCACAGGTGAGTGCGTCGTGTTGTTTCTTCTTCTCCCAGAGAGCCAGGTTAGTGAAACAGAAGTCACCTCCTGCATGACTTCAGTCTACTTTGGCCTGAGGTTGGACTGCGAGTCGTTGTTGCTGCCGAACAGAGTGAACAATCATTTCATGCGCAGCTCAGCCGGAACAAAGTGAACAGCGATGTCTGACAATGGGCCTCATTCATGCACAGATTGGATTTGTCAGACTCATCAGTGTCTGAATGGTAAGAATGAAATGTTTACTCCTGTGAAGTGACACAGATGTTTGTGAAGGTGTGTGACGAGCCTCAGGCTGTAAACCAGCCGATGAAACACAGGAAGAAACGAGCCGTGAAATATTCCAACACAGCGAGTGTTGCTAATGTTTTTATCACGATTCAAAATGGTTTGTTTTCCGCTCACACAAAAACAGCATGGTGATTTTCTTTATCTTAGATCAGGGCCTTAAAAACTACTGTCACATTTAACATGACAAACTGTGCAGCCATGTTGTCAGGTGAGTCTTTTATCACTGTAAACACTGGTAAAGGAAGTTGATCTGAATATTAGTGGATAATATTCACATTCGTCACTGTGGTTTAGCTCCAGCTGTTGCTCCAGATGTAGTTCAGCTGTGAGGGAATCTTTCAAACCCAGTGTCATTTATCTTCTTCCTACATGTTCTTACTTTTCTGTAAAAAAAATAAATTCTAATTTTGATTGGGCTCTTTCACAGCCGTCATATATTTTCTTTAATGTCAGTTCATGTTTCCTGCAGATTTCAGTCCGTGCATGAAGCAGCTCAGTCTTTCTGCGTGTTCTTCAGTTTTTCCTTATTCAGCAGTTTTTCTTCATTTTTCACCATCTCTTCCTTTTTTTCTCCATCGCTTCATACGACTTCAACCGCTTCTTCACACGAGTTGAAGCCAGCAACGTAGTTCAGCTTCAGCTTGTGCAGAAGAAGCAATCCCAGTTTAAACGGCAGCTCTCCAGGAGCTGGAACACTTCTGCTCATGGGCACTTCAGCGGATTTTGGTCCATGCACCCACATCCAGCTGAAGGATGTTGTTTCTGCTTCCTGATGGACTCTTTGAATGACAGACATTATGAGCAGAAACAGTAACGTGTGACAAATTGTGTTTTAAATGGAATCTGCAGTGCACATGGTGCATGGCTACAGGCGTAACCATAATCATGTTTAGAGCGGGGAGTGTATTTGAGGATGCTGAGTGAATTTAATCTGTTTATTTTATTTTATTTTTTGATGGGAGTGGGTGTCGTGGAGGGGGTGGTGGGGGTGGTGGATGATTCGAAATGGTCTAATTTAGGAAGCAGCTGTGGAAACAGACAGGACTCAAGTATTGGTGTACTGAGTGTGTGTGTGTGTGTGTGTGTGTGTGCGTGTGTGTCTGAGTGTGTGTATGCCTGTGTGTGTATTAGCTTGTAATTTACAGTCCAAATTCTGCTCAGCAAACGTGGCGAGGAAGATGAAGATTGCTGAGGAAAGTGACGATATGGAGAGCAAAGCAGAGGAGACGGAGAGTGACGGAGAGAGAGCAGGTGCTGTAAGAAAAGTCGACTCACACCAGCAGAGACGGAGGGAAACAGAATTACACACATTCAGATACCAGCTGATAAACACAGACAGATTTTATTTGCTTTCTACAGAGTGCAAACAAGTCAGTGGGAACAGTAATTTAATTTCCCACTGTTTTATTTGCTTTACTGCACACATAGTGGGCTTTTTTTATTTATTTAGAAAAGTGGTTACCACTGGTTACAGACGACCACATCTGAGGACAGGCTGCTACAAAAAACTGAGTCCATACACAAGCAGATAGATAAGAGATGGTCAATGTCACGTTGGAGCTTCCAGCACCTCTGTGATGAAGTTCTTTATTTATATTCTTCTAGAAAGACTTAAATATTTGGCCAGAGGAACTCTCCCGTGGTGGAAGTGTCTTTTGGAAAGTAAGAGCTCTCCAGACTTTACATTAAATTTACAACATGACAACTTTTATCTTTAACTAGATCTACCATTATGTCTGCCGTGTCTGTTCCCATCTAATTGGCTTCTTGTCTGTTTGTCACACTGTACCCGACCCCAGGGAACCACTGGACTAAACTACCTGTATATAAAGTGGCCTAGTTAAGACTAGCTACAACACTATAAAATGTGGTATTCATACTTTACTTAGATAAAGGATATGACTAATTCTTCCACCCCTGTTTATCTCATACAACATATATTACATATGACATTATGTTAGGCTATGTTATATATTACGTATAATATAAATTTGTTATTGTATATTATATATTTTATTACATATTTAATTGTGTAAAGAAATGCTTGTAAATGATCCATATTTTTTTTGTACTTGCTGCAACTAATAATCTATCCCTACATTAATAAATGAACATAAATATTGTATTTTCCTGATAAACACCAGCGCCATCTTGCGTCCGAGTGCGTACGTTACGTCCCCGACGTATACTGTGGAAGGGGAGGCTCCCGTGACGTCAGCGCGTTTATCCCTGACGTCGTTAGACTCTGAACCCTGTGGACGGCTCCTGCGGGGAAGTTAGCAAACCCGTGATTCAAACACATTTTTCAGCAGAACATCGTGATTCACTGAGGTACGAGAGCGGGAATCATGTTGTTACGTTGTTTACTTTGTCATAAAGCGATTTAACTTCAAGCAGACACTCGTAAATAGCAGCTAAGGGTTTTTTAACATGAGCTATCCTACTTGCTAATCCGTGCATGCACGCCCCCGGTACGGTTCACGCAGAACTCTATTCTGAATCTGAACATTTTGAATTTCCTGTGCAAATAAACTAAATACAAAGTTTGCTGAGTCTATAAAACATTATTTTATCGGTTCTGATAGTTTGTTTGTGCAGTTCGGCACAAAGATGGCGCTTCTTGGAGACCGTTATTGGAATGAATAGTCGTTTTTGTATCTGCTTTAAATAGTTGGTGGTATTTTAATTAAAGATTCACGGAGACACACATGGGGACAGTTTGAACCGTGAACAACCGGCCACGGATTATAAACTGGAGTTTACTGAAGTTAACTTCCTTTTTGTTTATATTATCTAACTTAGTTACTGGTTTGCAGAAGCTGCAGGTTGACTCCACTAAAGTCAACCAAGTGACCTACTATTTTTACCTGCAGCTGTAATGCGTCCACATGCATGGTCCTGTCAGTGTGCACTCATTTTTAAAACATTAGCACAATGTGTGTGCTCATATTCACTGGTAATAAATCCAGTTTTTATGATTCAAAAAGTGAGTTTTCCAAGTAGTTTAAAACATTATCCACCATGAGAGACAGTGTCCTGTTTTAGCCAGGGCTGTTATTTTGTTTGATTCATTACAGTGTGAAATGTAAACACTATGCATTGGTTTAATTAGTTCTCCCATAGGAAAAGAAATAAACCTCCATATCTGCTGTTCTCCACAGATCAAAGATGGCTCTCACACAAGTGTCCTCCAACAAGTGCGCTGGCGGCTTCCAGAAGGTTTTCGAGCACGACAGGTGAGACGAGCGAGTGTGTTTAAAGCTCAAAGGTCAAAGCTTACACACACTTTTTATGACACACACACACACACACACACCTGTGGCCTCGGCTTCAGCAAACAGAAGGGATTCTCACATGAGCTTGTGAGAGTTTTGATGTGTGGAGGAGAACATATAAAGTCATGTATGTCTGTGTTTCCTCCCCGCAGCACCGAGCTGAAGTGTAAGATGAAGTTTGCCGTCTACCTGCCTCCCAAGGCTGAGACTGGGAAATGTCCCGTCATGTACTGGCTCTCTGGTGAGTCTGCAGCCTGATATCAGAGCTGCACAGGCTTCTCTGCTCAGGAATGAGACACACAACTTCAGAAAGAAATAAAAGTGTTTGAAAACCGTGGCTCGGGAGGAATCAGATAACATCAAACTATCAGAGATACGCACACAGTATCCTGTTAGAGGGAGACAGTTATTGATGGTTTCAGTCAACAAGAAGAAAATGTTGTCTTTAATAGATATTTGGGATGTGAGTGTGACGCAGTTCATTTCTCAGACCAGTTACTTGTCAGTTTGAGCTGAAAAACAGGTTGAATATGAAATATGTTTAACAATGTGATGCAAATGAAGCTGCAGTGATGTCCCTCACCTGCAAGTTGCTTTGGATAAAAGCGTCTGACAAATGAGTCTATGTAAATGATAACGGTGTCTGACGAGGGAAAATAAGATGAAGTTATTATGTTTTTCTGGAATCGTGTTTTCCTCTTTTATATTTGAAGCAGCGGCGTGTTCGCTCTGTGTCTCTGCAGGTCTGACGTGTACGGAGCAGAACTTCATCACCAAAGCCGGCAGTCAGCTCGCTGCTGCAGAGCACGGCATCATCATCGTAGCTCCCGACACCAGCCCACGTATGAAAACACACACACACACACACTCAAACTCAATCCCTCTGGCTACTGACACACAATTTATTGACCCCCCCCCCTCAGGCGGCTGTGACATCGAGGGAGAGAACGAGAGCTGGGACTTCGGCACTGGAGCTGGTTTCTATGTTGACGCCACCGAGGAACCCTGGAAGACCAACTACCGCATGTACTCCTACGTCACAGAGGAGGTGCGTTGGATTTCTGTCGCCTGTTTACCCAAAAACTCAGTTTTAATCTCCACTGATAAACTAATGAAATGTTTTCTATGATCTCTCTCTGTCTCTCTCTCTCTCTCTGTCTCTCTCTCTGTCTCTCTCTCTCTCTCTCTCTCTCTGTCTCTGTCTCTCTCTCTGTCTCTCTCTGTCTCTCTCTCTCTGTCTCTCTCTCTCTGTCTCTCTCTCTGTCTCTCTCTCTCTGTCTCTCTCTCTCTGTCTCTCTCTCTCTCTGTCTCTCTCTCTGTCTCTCTCTCTGTCTCTCTCTCTCTCTGTCTCTCTCTCCCTGTCTCTCTCTCTCTCTCTCTCTCTCTCTCTCTCTCTCTCTCTCTCAGCTCCCCAAACTGATCAACGCTAACTTCCCCACCGACCCAGACAGGACGTCCATCAGTGGTCACTCCATGGGCGGCCACGGGGCGCTCATCTGTGCCCTGAAGAATCCTGGGAAATACAAGGTACTGCACGTCACTCAGCAAGAAAATAATAATAATAATAATAATAATAATAATAATAATAATAATAATAATAATAATAATAATAATAATAATAATTATTATTATTATTATAATAATTCTAATGTGGCCTCCATCAGGGTCATCACAACACATCACAGTATGAGATAAAGAGGAAATACAACATCTATTAACCAACAACTTGGAGTCTCAGCAATTAATGTCACGTCAGATTTCCATTAAGAAAATAGAAAAATTAAATAGAACAATTTGCCATTTGAGTCTTTATTGTGTATTTAAAGAATTAGAGGGACTCCTCACCTTTTTTTTGTTTGTTTTTGACAACTTCACGTGTATAAATTTAAATTTTTGTCACAAAACAAATAATATGTTCTTTGGTGGATGTCTGGTTAATAATAATTCACAGATTCAGACTCTGAACAGTTTCCAGCAGAAAACACTACAACAACTCGGAGGAGGAGGATGATGATGATGATGATGATGATGATGATGATGATGATGATGATGATGATGATGATGTTGATGTTGTTGTGGTGCTCTGTCTCCTCCAGGCTGTGTCTGCGTTCGCCCCCATCTGTAACCCGGTGCAGTGCCCCTGGGGGCAGAAAGCCTTCTCAGGATACCTGGGCTCTGACAGATCCACGTGGGAGGTAACAACACCGTTAATAACTGTAGTAACTTACACCTGTTGTTATATCTCTGCGCTGTATTAACATGTAATAACATATCTATAATAACATCAGCAATAATAATAACAATTCATTATAATAATGAATAATATAATATCCAGTCATGTCAGTCAAAAAGAAGCACTCACATGACCTGTCACATGACCTGTCACATGACCCGTCACCAAACTGACCTCTCTTCCTCGTCTCTTTCAGGCGTACGACGCCACCGTGCTGGCGGCCTCGTACTCCGGCCCTCAGCTCGACATCCTCATCGATCAGGGCCGCGACGACCAGTTCCTGTCGGCCAGTCAGCTGCTGCCCGACAACCTGATCGCCGTCTGCTCCGAGAAGAAGATCCCCGTCGTCTTCAGACTGCAGCCGGTCAGTTCCTTTAGTCCCGTCAAAGTAAAAGCACTGATTCAGTTCAGTTCAACTTTGTTTAACCTCGTACGGTCCAATGTTTACAGCTGATCAGATACACAAACAAACAGAAAGCATGAACACAATAAAAATACGTAACTCATGAATGTACTGTTTGTTATAATCCTTGTTTGTCGCGTTGGTTTTGTCAGTGTAGGTTAATTTAAATTAAATTAAAATGTGAATATTAAAATATAAGTATAATAGACTGTGCTTTTATTTTCTCAATGTAAAGGAAGTTTCTTTTAAACCAAATGCTGCCACCATGTGGCCACATGAGCAAAGTGCTGTACTTCCTGTCTGTTGAATGTCAGTGGACAGAGAAACCTTCAACAGATTACAGTGAGTTCACAGAGACAGTTTAAAGGACAAGTTCACACTGGTCAGACCTAAACATGTTTCTCTTGATGTAAATATTCCTCCTGTTCGTACTGGATATGAAGAGATGCTTTCATAATGTAAATCACACAGAGTCCACAGTCCTCGTTTTGTGTAAGAAAATATTCTTAAGTTCTTAAGTGAGATAATTATTAAGTCTTAAGTATTATGTTTTTTTAACTGCTGGTTCCAGTTTTTCAAATATGAGGATTTGATGCTTTTTTGTGTCTAGATGATGATAAACTGAAATGTCAGACATCACCTGAGACTGTGGGAAGTTGTTGTGACATTTTTACTATTTTTCTGACCTTTTCTTCACAAAACAATTAAAACAGGATGAAATGAATCGTTATTTGCCGCCGTATCAAACGTTTTGTTTCCTCCTGCAGGGCTACGACCACAGCTACTTCTTCATCTTCTCCTTCATGAACGACCACATCAAGCATCACGCCAAGTTCCTCAACGCCTGAGCCGCCACCACAGAACAAGACTCTTTCTGACACGTCAGTCCATTTCACGATGACCCTGCTGCTCCGCTCTGCTCCCATCAATCACAACCTCTCCAGGCTTTTATTTTGTAGAGTCGAACCATGTCAGCTGGTTAATCACACTCTGTAATGAAGTGAGTTGGGTCACAGATATTTCAACCCAGTCAGAAGCCTCTGTGCCTTCAGTCTGAACAGCACTTAAGTCTGATATCAGATATCTGAGGAAATGTTGACCTGACGACGCTCGTGTGGATTTGGCTGAGAGACAGTTGAGTCACATTTGTGTCTGTCAGAATAAAATCCTCCGTTATTCATGTTTTGGTTTTGTCCTTATTGAAGTTCATCCACCTGCATCGTGAAAACTTGAGCTCTAACACTTTGCCGGCCTCATCACATTACTGGTAAATGCCATTTTAAACAGGTTCCACTTCATTATCAAGGAAACATGAAACCTTTTTCACTCTGACAGCTACTGTTACAAAGTCAAAGGGGCTGAGAGCTCCTTATGTCTTTTGTTCCTGGTCACATTTATTCACATATCGTATCAAAACACTCAAATTGATCTCCAAAACAAATCAGATGAATAAGTTAATTTAATAAGTCATCAAATATCAAAAACATCTGGAACTCACATCAGACAAAAATCTCCTTAGAAGTCAGGAAAAAGAAGTTCCTCAGTCAGGGATCAGAGATAGTTGTCAGTAAATCAATTCTACATAAGAAACAGGGACTTAAAACCGATAATTAAATATTATAATAATTAAATATATAATAATGTGTGTTGTATTTTATTGTACAGCACTTTGGTCGACCCTGGTTGTTTTAAACGTGCTTTATAAATAAACTAGATTTGATTTGATTTGATAATTCAATACACTTAACTTTCCAAAATGTAAACAAAGAGGGGATTAGGAACACCCCACAAAATAATGTGGTTCAGTTCAACATCACCTTAAACTACGACCTCACTAATAGAATTAAGTAAGAGAGCAGCTGTTTCCCTCAGGAGCTGGTGTAGCTAAGGAGTTACCATCACTATGGAAACCGTTATTTAAAAAAGAAAATCATTATTATTTTTTTGTTTTTTTATTGCATTCATTCATCTTTAGTAAGTAAATAATGCAGTTTGAAAGTATCCGTCAGACGCTGCTCTGTAAAACCTGGTGCAGGCTGCAGTGACCGGTTCCGTCCAGCAGGTGTCTCTGTTCACCGGATTTCCTCTACTGCTGTTTCACATCTGCAAGCATCAGCGCGCAGTCGCAGTGAGTTAACTGCGTTAAGTCAAAAGAAATGGAGTAAGACCGGAAACGTAGCGGCGTGTCTTCAAAATAATTTAGGCCATGTAACTGGGTTGAAGGAAACACCTTTTACAGGTTTTTTTAAATTAATTTTTTTGGGATATATTTCTTACTGTTATCGCCAGAGAAAAAACTTAATTATAAAAAAGACTTCTACCCACCAGCACAACTACAGTGCTTATTCCTGATAATTGTCCCCTTATTTTTGCTGGATTTAGAGCCATTTCTGATCATAATTCATAGACAGTTTTCTAGTTTAATGACGGCTTGCTAGAATAATTTTGAATTATTTAATTGTATGTTTCATTTGTTGAACAGTGAATCCATAAAAACAAACAAAAAGCTGGAAGATAATGCACACATTATTTACAATATTTTATTACATGAGCTTTGTAATATGGTTATTTTTAAATTTAAATATTTATTTTTAAATATGAATATGAAAATTATTTCTGAAAATGACTAAATTGCTTAAAATACTTGAGTTATCCCATTTTCTGCTAGTGGAGTTTCAGATTAATAATACAAAATTTAATCAACATATAAATTATATTTATTCTTATTATTTTTTATTTATCATTCTGTTATCATAGATTAAGGTGAGACTTTATTGACTTTATTGGTGTTACTATTTTTACTTAAGTTAAAACAATGAAAGTTATTCAACTGTAAGGAAGGATTTAATAAGCTGTATACTTGCAGCTGTTTTATTTTGAAAGTTATAAGACCGGATGTCGCACCGCTCTTCACTCCTTGCCGCTTGACTTACCGCGCAGACAGGGAGGCAGACGCGGCGGCGACGACCGAGGAGGAACCTGAACGCGCGGCGCAGCAGCACGCCTGGGAAGTCTGTGTCCTGCTGTTTGCCTGAACGTTAGCCAACGCTCACGGATATAACCGACACACACACACACACACACGCGCGCGCGCAGCGGAGAGGGGGAACATTATGGCGACGTTGGGACCGGAGTCGGCTCGCCCTCCTCTTTCCCAGCTCGGTTCTTCTCCGTCGATCCAGACTCACATCGGCAGCGCCAACCTGCCTCCCAACCGGGGCTTGGAGCGGGCGCTGGAGGAGGCTGCGGCCAGCGGCGTCCTCAACATCAGCTCCCGGAAACTGAAGGAGTTTCCCCGGACAGCGGCCAACCACGACCTGACGGACACGGTGGAGGCAGGTAAGGGACCTCTCCGGCATCTTTTCCTGGTTACCTCTCAAAAACAGAAACCGGTAACGGCTCGGTTGTGACGCGTTACAGCGGCGTGGATCCTCAGTGACCGTTGTACTTTATTTATAGTGCTGGCATTTCCGTTACCAACTGAAAATCCACAGTGTGTGTGTGTGTGTGTGTGTGTGTGTGTGTGTGTGTGCGTGTGTTTATCCATTTATCCCAACTCCTCCATTAGCTGTATTAAGTATAATTGGCGGACAGTTAATTGGTCATCTGAGATTTAAATCTCATTGTAAACACATGACAGACACTCGTGGGTGAAGTCCTGCAGTTTCCAGCTCGCCGTGAACGTGTGTTTTTGCAGGGCTGCAGTGAAAGTGGGTATCGGAGTGTTTATCATGGACCTAACTGTTCAGTGGGCCTGCAGTGGAATTCCCCACCACTTCCTTTTTAATCCATTTAGAGATGTAAACAGGCACATGGAGGGCAGGCAGAGCGGGGCGAGCCCGGACACAGTCGCTCTGAGCTGCTGGATCTGCAGGAATATGATTAATGTGACTATTTAGAATCAAAACAAACAGTGAACATGACAGTCACTGGTGTAAGGTGTGTCTCTGTGTGATAAAAAACTGATATGAATGTGTTTCTAGAAGTGCAGGTTCTGGTTTATATCAGTGGCTGGTGTTGGCCCGGCTCCCGGTGACAGTGTGGTGCATCAATATTCTGTTGAAGTCTATGAAACTGCAGCGGAGGAGCGTTGGATTCAGGTGCTGACTCGTGCATCAGTGTTGTGTTGTGTTGAGGGAAGGTCCTGAGTTTGAATCAGTGTGCAAGGCCGCGTGTCGTCTGTGCGTTTGTGTTGCTTTCCTGCAGCTGCTCTGGTTTCCTGTCACCATCCAATCGCAGGCAGGTCAGGTGAACTTGAAGAGAACTGTCTCACCTGGAGCTCGGTTTGTTTGGAACAAATGATCCACGGTTGGTTTCCAGTTCTGCTGCAGTTCATGTCAGCATAGTCTCTTTATAGATGAGGGGTTACAAAGGGGAGGATCAACAACACACCTACTCCCACACCTGGAGCTACGGGGGCAAGGAGCTGATGACAGAGCAGGTTCAACACCTACCTGTTCAAGTCAGTCAGGAGGAGTAAACATGAGGTCATACTGACTGACTGACTGACTGACTGACTGACTGACTGACTGACTGACTGACTGACAGCAGCTCATGCAGCTCTTTACCTCCTGCTGTGATCAGAAGCATCACCTCATACTGTATTTTACATTTACAGGCATGTTTCACTGGCTGTACATGAAGGACCTGCTATAACACAGGAGCAAGGCGTTTAAATATCATTTGCATCACAGCTGCAACGATTAATCGACAGGAAAATAATTAGTCACTTTTTTCATAATCAACCAAGTGTTGCTGCTTTCTGCCTCTAATATATAAAGATTCCTTATTTTCTATAATTGCATATTGAACATCCTCTGGTTTGGACTGTTGGCTGGAGACGACGAAGCATCTGAAGACGTTTCCTTGGACTTTGAAGAAAAAAAGAAGAAAAAAACATTTTTATAAACCAAACAATTAGTCAGTTAATTGAGAAAGTGATCAGCAGATTGATCGATAACCCACATTGGCATTAATGAGAGTGAGTTACCTGTCCAGGTGCTCTCCTCCTCCTCCCCGTGACTGTGGATGAAACGATGGATGGATGAGAAGAGAAGTTCTTGGTGAATCTTTAGGAGTATTTTGAGAGAGCTGCGACTTTTCTCAGGACTTTAATTTTGGCGGGGAGGTGGAGCTTCCTCTTGCTGTGCGACAGCGTCCCCCTCTCTGAGAAGAGAAAAGCTTGATAACGTGAGCTCAGAGCGGGTCAGTGATTCTGACCGTGACAAAAAGAGGAATAACTCCCTGGGTGCAGCACTGATTCATCTCAGCTGGCAGTGTTTTGATCACATTGCAGGATGTGTGTGTGTTTTCAGACGGTGAGTCAGTGGGACCACAGTGCAGTGTGTAGAGCACAGGTGTGTGTGGCGCTGAGCGGGGAGCGGTCCTTATCTCCCAGCTGTGTCGTCAGCAGTCTCCTCCAGCATCACAGACCATCCAGAGACACAGATTAAACTTACGAGAATTGACTTTAATGAGCAGTAAATCAGCGATGACTTAATTATTTAAAGGGCTAGTTCATCCAAATCACAAAAATGCATATTTCCCGCTTCGTTCAGAGACGTGTCTCTGAGACGATGTCGCTGTGGACAGTTTTTTATAAGACCAGGGACCAGATTCATAAAACTCTGTGATTCACAACTAAAACTATGACAAAGCACAAAACCAGAGACGCTCATACACATTCTTTCCATCAGAAAATTTCACTGATTGTGAAACTGAAATAAAAACCTGCATCAGCGTCCAAAAGAAAGAAAAAGAAATTAGTCTGAACTTCATTTATTGGGACTGCAGCGTCTTAATGAGGCTCCGGACAGACTCTAAAACTGTGATTAGTAAATATTAAAACAGTTTGAAACAGTTTACAGGATGACTCACAATAAATAATAAGGACATTAAACACAACACAAACACAATTATTTCTGTTTATGAATCGTTAAATTGTTATAGCTGCGTAAACAGTAAAACTTATAATGATGATAATGAATGAAGCTCTGTGAAGCTCGTTATTTTATTTTCTGTTACTCGGCGTATGTTGTGTTTTCACTTCACTGTAACTTGGATCTCTTTGGAAAACCGTGTGTTCACATGGTCAAAGGAAGGAGGTGACACAGGCTGTTGTTTCTAAAGACCAGTCTGTGAGCGGGAAACGGCGTACGCGTCATTTTTATGCATCTGGTGCGTCTGTGAGGAATGAAAACTGTAGATGGTGAGTTATGTTAATGATCCAGAGCAACAGGAACGCTGTGGTTGCAGTTGTTTAAATGTTGTCTGACAGACACACGTCAAAGTGAAACCGTATCATGGAGCTACACCTCACTCAGACTTTGTTCATGGACTATATAGAAATGTGTGTCACATAATGACACGCACAGAAACACACACACACACAGCAGTAAAGTGAGTGTGTTTCAGTTTTAACAGCTTCACTGAGGCAGCACTCACCTGTACTGTGACAGGTAGCAGCGGCATGTTGCTGTGCTGTTTGGGATCGTTGTACGTTTGTCTTTCATGATAATTGAACCCGTTGATTTGTTTTTTTTTTTTATTCTATAAGTTGCCAGAAAATAGTGAAAAATGTTCATGATAATTTCCCACAGTCAAAGGTGATTTCTTCAAGTGACTTATTTGGTCCGATCAGCTGTTTAAAACCTGAATAATCAGTTTTCTGTTTTGTAGAACAGAAAAGCAGCAATCCTGATATTAGAGAACAGAAACTGTTTTTTACATCTGTCTTTCAACTCATCGCTTAAAGCTCCATATTTTCTTCTTCTTCTGTGTTTTATTTGAAGTGTTGATCCATAAGAAGATATATTTAGAACCAAAAACCATCTCAGTGTAGTTTTACATCTCCTCTCTCAGGCTTTTCTCTGCAGCTCTAGTAACAACAGGTCGGTGAGCCAATCAGAAGAGAGGAGGCTCTGAGCCCCTCTTCTGATTGGCTGACTGTTTTCTGACTGATCCAATAAAAATAAAGCAGATTTCAGGTAAAAACACTCAGAGAAACCAAATCCTGCAAGGTTTGGATGGTGGGTCCAGGTGGGCGGGGCTTGGTGACTGCTTTGTTGTGACATCACAAAGTTCCAGAAGTCCTGACGGCTGGTTTTAAGGCTCAGTTTCTGAATACAGGCTGTGTGCATTTCTCTGTGGACTGAGGCTTTGATACTTTCACAGTATTAATATAGAAGCTAGAGCTGATCTATAATCACACTACACATGGACACAGACCTTTACACTGGAGGAGCTTTAAATCATTAACTGCCTTAATGACAGAATGCTTCTTAACCAGCTCAGCATGAACAGCAGGAGCTTTCTACATTAACATCGTCAGTGTTTAATATCTCACTGAATTAAAAACAGAGATTTTCAGGGTGATTAAGCTTCATACTGTTTAGATGAGTTTAAGTGCTGTCGTGTCAGCTCGTTAACCATGGTAGTAAACTGATGGTAGTAAACAGTTGTGTGTCAGTGATGGACTCGTCTCTGAGGACACGAGAGCTGTGATCAACCTCCACGAGACGAGAAAGAACAGAGTGAGTCACTGTGATAGATGAACTCACACACACACACACACACACACACACACACACACACACACACACACTGAAATGTGCTGAAGTTGGTCAGTTACACCAAATGCATGCACACGTACTTACCCACATTTGAAAATGCAAACACAAACACACACACACAACACACACACACACACACCACACACACACACACACACACACACTGAAATGTGCTGAAGTTGGTCAGTTACACCAAATGCATGCACACGTACTTACCCACATTTGAAAATGCAAACACAAACACACACACACACACACACACACACACACACACACACAGATGCACGCTGTGGTTCAGCCTGGTTTCATATCAGCAGCCACACAAGCCTCAACTTGTAGTGAAACACAAACTGGAGCTGGTTTCTTTAAACCTTCCTCCTCTGACACTTTCATGTACCTGAGTTAAGCTGGAGAACAAACTGATTCATGTGACCTGTTGTCTGACTACAGGAGTGTGTGTGTGCGTGTGTGTGTGTGTGTGTGTGTGTGTGTGTGTGTGTGTGTGTGTGGGGGGGGGGGGGGGTGATGGAGCACATTCTCAGACAGTCTCCTGGAAGACGACGTGCTCAGTTGTTCACAGGAAAAGTGATAAATGTGTTTTTAAAGAATGAGAAACGCGAGCTCGGAGAGGGGTCGACACCTTCCACACGGCTGACCAATCATGGCCTGAGGTGGGCGGGAACGTCAGATTGTACAATAGAAAACAACAGACTCCTGATGAGATCGACCGGCCCCGACATGTTGGGGAATAATCTTATTCGCCTTCTTCCCCAGAGACAGACGAGAGGATTGATACCACTCTCATGTCTGTTCTGCAGATATGAAGCCACTGCCAGCAGCTGGTTAGCTTAGTTTAGCTTAGCTTAGCATAAAGACTGGAAACAGGGGGAAACAGTTAGCCTGTCTCTGTAAAGCTCTTGATCAACATGTTGTATCTGCTTTGTTTTAATTGGTATAAAAAACGTATTTTTTGATTTTCTCCCCCTGTTTAAAGTCTTTGTGCTAAGCTAAGCTAAGCTAAGCTAACAGTCTTCAGGTGTGTGTTGTGGCTCTTTCCAGTTGCAGGTTGATTGGCGTGTTGGTGGTTCTGACTGTTGCCAGGAGTCTTTACATTCATTAATTCATGACGGGTTCTGGATGTTTCTCTGTGGTTCCTTTTTCAAACTGAGTCTGAAACTTTGGACCCATGAAGAATTTCTGCACTTGTTTCAACAATGGACTGGAACAGAACAGTTATAACATAACTATATTCTTTATATCATGATATCAACTGCTTCTTTTCTTGGTTTTAAATCATTGTCAGCAGAATATATTTTGTTCCTGGACTGTCGCTCCACTGAGGACGTCACCTTCGGCTCTGGGAAGCTTCGACCGGCGTCTTTCTGTTTCATTAGAAAACATGATAACAGTTAGTGATACTAATGATGCGGCAGGTGTGGTGCATGCTGGGAGTTGTGGGGGACTTTTAAAGACTGAAGCAGAAATGTGAAGGAAGGTGATTTCCAGACCAAACCAACCAGTCAGTCTACTCTCACTGCCTCATATGGTGGTATTAGCTACAGCTGCCAAACCAAGGCTGTGTGTGTGTGTGTGTGTGTGTGTGTGTGTGTGTGTGTGTGTCCTGTAATTGCCAACCTATTGAGGTAGTTAAGGTAAACATGAGGTGAGATTCTGAGGGCCAAACCAGCCGGTCAGTCTGATGTGTTCAGACTGTTTATTTAGCCTGACCAACAGTCTGCAGGGATTAATCCATCATCAATATATCCGACAAATACTTTCATTAATCAGCTCGCTCCTTAAAATGTCAGAAAATAGTTAAAATCACGATTTCTGTAAAGCCAGAAAGTCGACACAGTCAAATATGGTTTTGTGTGAGGAACAGTCAGTAAACAAAGATCACAGAAGTCTGAGGAAAGCAGCAGATATTTACACTTGGGAAACAGGAGTCAGAGGGTTTTAAACAACTTCTCTCAAATAAAATCTTCATCATCTCATGATCTGTTGTTCATTTTACCGATCGGTTGATAAAACGTCAGTAAATCTTCATATGTGTTGTTTCTGGTCCATCATGTTATCAGCCGTGTCGTAGGTTTGAAAGTGTGAGTTTGTTTGTTTCATCAGTTTTGTTCTGAGCAGCAGAACTCTCTGTTTTACTTCCTGTTCTTCTTCTTCTTCTGTTAGAAAACAGCCTGATCACCTCTGTTGACTGTTTTCTACTCTGCTCTATTCAGCAGTAAATGACAAGCTGCTGGGTATTAACACAGTGTATCTGCTGTGTGTGTGTGTGTGTGTGTGTGTGTGTGTGTGTGTGTGTGTGTGTCCGTCCATTAGCACAGTAGCAGCCTGCTTCCCACCATGTTCCCAGCTCCAGACAGAACGTGTTTCTGCAGCGATTGGCAGTTTTTCAGTGGACACACACATACACACACACACACACACACACACACACACACACACACACACACACACACACACACACACATAGGGGATGTTGTTTCTGTCAATATGACTCACACACAGTATAAAGCTGAGCTGTGTGTGTGTGTGTGTGTGTGTGTGTGTGTGTGTGAACCACGCAGAGAGAGATTACATAAGATTACATGTTTGTGCCTCACATTCTGACCCTGCGCAGGGTTTTTCTCTCATTCTGACCGGCCTCCATCTCTGCTCACTTCACTCACAGATAAAAATAGACCTGCAGTAAATTTCACAGAAGAATCTGCTTCACTTTTTTTTTTTTTGGTCTTATATTTTTAAACATGAAACGTGTGCTGCTCCACATGTTTCTCATCACTGCAGCGTTGATGCGACGGTGACTTTCCTGCAGTTATCTTGTGGTTCAGCCTCAGTTGCTGTAGGTGGCTTCTTTTACAGGGTTGAACAGTAATAATCGATCAGCTGATTGGCAGAAAATGAATCAACAACAGCGTAAAGACGTGTGAGGAAAACGCGTCGGTTCTCTGTGGTTTTATTTGTTGAGCAAAACAAGAAATCACTTCAGACTTTTCACTGTTTCCTGACATGTTGAGAAAATTAACAACAGATGAATTGAAAATGGGGAAAAAAAGGTTTTAGTCTGACTGCATCAGCTCAATCTGCTGCTTCTTTCTTCTTCTTCTTCTTCTTCTTCTTCTTCTGAGGATCAGAGAATAGACAGTGGAGCATTTAGCAGCTGAGTATTTCCCTCAGGAGCCGGAGGAGACCAAACACAGAGCTAAAAGAAAGAGAGGGAGCACTGATGAGTGAATGAACCACTGTTTGCTAACATGTTTACCAGCAGTAACATTGTTAGGTCATATTCATAATATCCCAGAACGTGGTTTCTTGCCGACAGCAGGTGGTGGTGATTGCTGCATTCACAAGACAGCGTTATAATACGTCCTCTGAGCAGCGCTACGTCTTCAGGGCAGATTGGAGGCTACGGTGACCGGGGCTAGCTTGGTTAGCATGCTAACTTCAGTAGAAGAAAAATACATGATCGCGATGAGCGTGAACGCTGGTGTTTTTCTTTCCACCGCTGGAGACAGATGTTGGTGAAGTTTGATACTGAACTCACAACGTTTCTTCTAGACTGGTGAGTAAACTGCTGCTAATGCTAACGTTAGCTATGCAGCAACAGCCAAACCTACAAACAGCTCCTTTCAAACCAGAAACAAATATCACTGTGGGAGTTCAGCTGCAGTTTGAAGCACAGAATGAGAGCGACAATGTAATCCAACAGCAACACAAACTACAAACGTATTGATTGATGCGTATTGACGTATTGAAGAGAAATAGACCCAAAACTATGGAAAAGCACTTCAGTGTCCAGACTGAAATATCTCAACATCTATTGGATGGATTTCCATGAAATCTGGTGCAGACATTGACAAAACCTGATTTATTGAAATATGTTCAACCTGAAGGATGAGGCTGGAAGTAATCGATATTTTCTCATTGGCCAATTGAGACGAAACAACCAACAGTGTGTTGTCTGTCTCTCTGTCCTGTCTGTGGCTCCGACTGAGGAGTTAAATCTTTAAAAACCTTTATTCCTTCTTAAAGACTCAGTAACTTCCTCAAGTTTCTACCAGACGTTTCTCAAACAGGAGGAAATGGTGCATTTGTTGGGGACTATTTCCAGCGGTGGATTAATCCACATTTGGTGCTCTAGTGAATAATTGGGGCAGCAGGGCAGTGTGTGTGTGTGTGTGTGTGTGTGTGTGTGTGTGTGTGTGAGAGTGTGTGAGAGTGTGAGTCAGAATAAAGTACAGTGTGTGTGTTCATGGTGATGGAGGAACATGTCAGACAGTGTAACAGTGAGTCTCACTGATGTGTTTTTAAGAGCCTCTGGAAACAATGGCGCTCTGCGGCTCAGAGGAAGACGAGACACACAATACTTGTGATGGGAGACACTTCTGTTGTTGTGCGGTCTGTTCATGGGATGTGTTGATCACAAGACAAATATAGAAACAGTTTAACAGTTCTTTAAGAAGATACGACCTGGATCACAGCTTTGTTTTTATTCCTCGGCGCCGGAGGCCATATTGTTTTCAGGTTGTACGTCCGTCCCGTTCTCGTGGACACGATATCTCTGTAACAACGTGACGGAACTTCTTCAAATGTTGCACAAACGTTCACTTGAACTCAAGGACAAGGTCAAAGGTTAAGGTCGCGGTGACCTCACAATTCACTTTTCAGCCATTACTCAAAACTTCACACAATTATGACAAAATTAAAGTCATATTTTGTGTCGTTTTCTTTAGTCATTATGATTCATCCTTTATCAAAGATGTGTTCATCAGCGCTGCACCTGAACACGCCTCATGTTGTGCTGTGGACGTCAGTCACCGAGCGGCAGCAGCAGCAGCAGCAGAGACGATGCAGGAAATGTTACGATGTGAGCAACTTTTACTGTGTGTGGATGGATACATAATGCATGCCCGAGGCAGATACACCTCCCAGAGTTTACCACCCTGACTTCCTCCACCTCACTGCTTTCCTTCCCTTTCATTTACTACACACACACACACACACACACACACACACACACACACACACACACACACACACACACACACACACACACACAGAGGAAACTGTGGATTGCCAGGAATTTAGAAGGGTGTTGTGTGAGAGGAGGGTCTATCCGCTCAGTGTTCCCGCCACACCTGAACATCATGACAGCTGGGAACCAAACACACCCTCAAACACATACACTCTAATTATATTTAATTTATACTAAATTTACACTCAGTTTACAATTTTTACAAATTAACGCAACATAATTAACGTAATTTAACGTGACGATAATCAGTGGTTGGTAAAGTTATTTTTTGTTTACTATAAAAAAAAGAAGCTGACCATGACCCTGACCTTTAACCTCATGAACAGATGCTTTAACAGGAACCCCTCCCTCACTCTTCACCTTAAACCTCTGTCTGTTAGTGGAGGTGGTGATAACCGGGGGGGGGGGGGGGGGGGTGCTGAGGTGGGGAGGGACGAAGGCTCATGCATAACGAATGAAGCAGTTAATGAAGCGGTTAGAGAGGCGGTTAATGAGGTGGTTAATGGTTTCTCTCTCAGAGGAACGAGCAGCGTCAGAGACACAGAGTGAGAAAGTCTCAGCTCAGTAAACATGAAGGTCGCCTCCCGTCGGCGCCGCGGTGATGTGATATACTGTCAGTGACTCGCAGGTCGGACGCTTCTCTTCTTCCGTTCTGTTGCTTTTAATGTCACTTTATAAAGCAGGAGGAGATTTTGTGAGGCGGGTGTGTAGGAACAGGATGAGTGGATCCAAAATGGCGTTCAAAAAATCCTGCAGACAGCTAACAATTTAATGCAAATAAATAAATAAATAATGAACCGTTTCAAGGTTGAGACCAAAACGTTGCATTGAATTGTTTGCAGGATTTTTTTGAACGGCCTTTTTAAAGCAAATTTAAAGCTGCTGCCACTGAAATATTTAATATAGTTTATGTTAAAAAAAACTGTTGTCCAATAAAGTTATATTCAGTTTTATTTGTTTGACCTTTAGGAACTTGTGGCAGGATTCTTCACTATGTCATTTTGTTTTATTCAACACGTCGCTGCTGCGCTAACATCTAAAGCTAACAGGAAGTAATAAGTCCTCACTCATACCTGACTGCTGTGTTGTCTGATGGATTTGGGTTTCTGCACTGAGCGGTGAAGCTAGCGTAGCAGCAGCTAACCTGGAGACAGTTGTGTCTCTGTGTAATGACACCCTGAGGTGGAGCGGTGACGGCAGAGCTGCTGGGCCTCTCCCCAGCACAGAGACAGGAAGTGACCGCTCCCCACCTCATTGTTTTCAGGAGGCAACACTTTGGATCGTTTCCTGTCAGGGAAACCAAAGACCCCCCCCCAACCCCCTCACACCCCCCCCGCCCCCCCTCCTCACTGTAAAGCACTTCTGCAGTCCATGTCTGGTGCTAATCCTCTAATCCATCCAGCCATGTGAACCTCGTGTCGCTGCTGTGTAAAGTGTCACAGTCTTCCATCCAACAGGTGATGAGATGTTTCAGTCTGCACCAAAGAGATGAACCCGCTCTCTCGAGCGGCGCCGCCGTCATAGCTAAAAATCAGACGCCGTGTTTATTGACAGTGGAAACAGACAGAAGCAGTTCTGTGTGTGTGGTAAACATCGTCCTGAAAACACCAGTGGAAAACCAACAGCAGCTGATGTGTGTGAATTGATTTTCTCAAAAGAGAGACGTGAAATTAAACCAGATTTAAAACAGACTTTAACAGAGAGAGAGAGAGAGAGAGAGAAAGTGATATCAGTTAATTGAATCAGTTAATAAGCAGCTGCAGTGGAAAAGCAAAAGTTTATTTATACGGCACATTTCATTCAGGTGGATGTGCTGCACAGAGAGTTATCAACCACAAGAACTGTCAA